>NC_080050.1:8490498-8507998 GCF_026212465.1 Amaranthus tricolor | reverse complement strand
TCCAAGTTTATGTATTCCCCTTCATTGTCTGACCTAAGAATTTGAGGTTAGGCTTGGAATCAAGTTATGAGCATGTTATAGAATTTCAAAAAAACATCAAAGACCTCGGCTTTATGTTTCAAGAAGTACACCCAACTTATGCGACTACAATCATCCACAAACAAAACAAAGTATGAAACCCCATGTGTACTAGAATCAGGAGCTGGACCCCAAACATCAAAATGAATCAAAGCAAACGGTTTTATACTGTGGGTCAGAATCGGAAAATAAGTATGCTTATGACTCTTTGCTAGGACACATGCCTCACAATTCAGAGGTGCATTACAATTATTAAGAGATGGAAAAAGACGTTTCAAATACCCTAGTGAAGGATGACCTAGACGGCGATGCCACATCCACATTTGATGATTAGGTGACCCATGAGCAAGCAAAGTGTGACCCTTTTTAGTCGCCTCATCCACATAGTACACACCTCCCCTTTCAATACCACGTCCAATAATTCTCCCCGTCTGAGCATCCTGCACAACACAATTAGTGGAAGACATAATAACAGTGCAATTAAGCTCTTTAGTCAATTGACTAACAAATAATAATTTATGGGATAGGTTAGGAACAAGAAGATAATTTTTAAATGAATAGAGGAGGAGATATCAACAGCCCCGCCTTGAGTCACACTAATACACTCCCCATTAGCAGCTTGTGTGATTAGTATGAATATTAGAGAAAAGATCCGAAGAGTCAAAAGTCATTGTATCTGTAGCCCTATGATAAAAAATCCATGGAGAAGAATTAAATTGCAAAGAAGGCGCACACCTTGTGAAGAGACAATGGGCTTTGGATGGTTTTGGGCTATAATATGGGCCACACATGAGTTTTGGGATAAGGAAAGTTCATGAGTTGGGGGGTAAGGGTTTCGGTTTATGTGAGGGTTTTTGAGGGCTTTAGAATAAAAGCAATTTTTATTGGTTTTGTCTTCATTTGGCACTTTTCCAAAATCAGAATGTGCACTCTACTTCATGGTAAATGACGATTGTCCTCCTTTCTCCAAGGTTTTCAATTTTTTCTTCTCCTCTTCTATGGATATTAATGTCTACTCATCTCCCTCCTTTTTCTTTTTTGATTTTTCTCTCTCCTGCTCCATGGATAATGGCTGCTGCTCATCTCCTTCCTCCTTTTTGATTTTTTTCCTCTCCTCTCTACTGAGTTTCACAACCTCATCCAGTTCTTTGGTGGTAGTAGATCTAGCCGCCATCTCATCCTCCTAATTTTTTCAGAGTGAAGAAATGGCTAACTCACGAACAGAGAGAAAAAAAGGCCACGATTTTCGTGGTGGTTTTTGGGTTTTTTGGGTTGTTTTTTCTTAGGTGTCACGGACCACTGTTTTCTAGGTGTCACGGACAGCTATCCGGATTTTTGGTCTGAGCCACTTTGGGGTGTCCAAACTTTATAGTTACAACACAGTTTTGGGTTTCTTTTTTGCTGGAGAGTTTTCGATTGTCTCCATTGCAGATTTGCAGGTAAGATGACTCGGTAGATGATGAGTACCAAGATGGTTATGGGATCCCAAATCCAAACCTTACGGCTCTGATACCATGATAAAAGGATAATGCAGAAAAATAGTAGAGATTAGGGTTTTGGGGTTTTGAATATTGTTTTTATTAAGATTTCAAATGGATACACAAGTTCCATATATACAAAGTTATGTAAGTTAAATAAGGTAATGAGACTAATACAAGTAAAAGGAACAAACAGACATTCTAAAATAACTATATAGTTTTCTACTTTCCTACAGGAACCCGATGTATAATCTAAAGGGATTTGATTAACAAAAAGGGGCTTTTCAAATGTTACAAGGTTTAGCAAAGGAATGTGTTTGGCTTAAAAGGTCTAGGTATGAAAATGGAATGATTTTAAAGGATTTATGTGAGTATAATGTCGAATGGGAAACACTATTTTGGGTTTGACAAAAGTTTTAAGGTTTTTGGACAAGATTCAAAGGTACTCTAGAACAGGATTTTCAAGGTTTTGAAACACATTTCAAAGGACTGTTTTTTTGGTTTTTTTATATTATGAAAATAAAAGAACAAACTAGGAACACTCACTAGATTGTTATGATTTAAGGATATGCAAGCATGGAACACTCACTTAATCATGTTAGGGTGTCTTCTTAATTTGAGGAACACTCATTCGAATTAATCATACAAATAAGTATGTTTGGAACTCTCACAAACTCACTAATTTCTTCAACGATGAGAAATTAACCTCACTATTGGAAAAACATTCAAAATACTTAACACAAGTATAAGAACAAATGCATAAGACAAAGCTTTTGGTTGGAATTTAGATTGGATCGTTTTTATTCACGAAATAAGCCTTTATATTGGCTTACAATCATAAGAAAATTCTAGAAAAAAGATCCTTCACTTTACTACAAAGAATCAAGTGATTACATTAAGCATAGTCAGGAATCTAATAAACCCCTTTCGAATTCTACTACAAGAATTATATTCTTCTTTATTAAAGAAAACAAAACATTCATACTAATAAAAACATAAAATAAAACACCTCAAATTCCAAATATTGAAATATAATAATTTATCCCTTGTGATGCTTGAGATTCGAAAACTCTTGGTTACTCATGGAATTCTTCAAATCTTTTGATAGTCTTCTTGAATTCCACCATTAAAGATGAATATGAACCAGCCATATTAAAGGAAATTAAGGGCCGAAATAATTCATCCATAATGAAGGAACAATTCATCAAATACAAAAGATGGAAACAAAACTTGCCATATTTATTGATTGAATAAATGAGGAAATAATATTCTCATGAATACTCCCTTTTTAAGGCTAATTAAAGGCTGACTTTGACTGACTTATTTTAATTAAAAATTCAATTAAACATCCCCTTTTATTGTATGAAAAACCGTAGCTCACTTACACCCAAAAGGACGAATTCTGCTGTACTTTGATCTGCTTACCAAGAACTTGAGATACAAGTCAAAGCAAGACTCGTAATGAAAGGACCATGTAACCCGTAAGAATCAAATGATGACTCTTCAAAGGATTTAGCTAGGATTATGTCTTTAGAATGTTCTTGGACAAATTTTACATCAGAATCCAAATGGAATACTTAGAAAGAAAAGAAATGTATTTGGCTTAGAAAGAAAGATGGTAAGAAAGTGGTATATGTGTGGCTATTTATATGAAGTTACGAAAAATAATAGTTTTTTGTTAAAAATAGGTTTCAAGATTTTGACGACGATTTCAAGGATATTCTAGTTATAATTTGGGAATTCAAAGATTGGAAAATGACAAATAAAAGAACAATTATGTTTGATAAGGAATACTCACTTGAATCAAACTAGGGATATGTAAGCAAGGAACACTCACTTAAACTTACTGGGTTGTAATATCAATTTAAGTAACACTCAACTCAAATTAGAATATTACGAATTAAAATGTATGAAACTCTCACAAACACTTTAATCTCATCAAATGTAATAAAAACTCACAATTTGGATAAATATTCAGTAAACACAAGTGCATGAATAAGAAAAGTTTTACAACTTTCTCTGTAATTTCCATTTTTATTCATGTCGTTGTGCATGTACTTTTCCATTCATCAACTATTCCTTTATATAGGCTTACAAAGCATATGAAAAATCAGAAATTAAACTACCATTTACTTGAATACAAACCATTCAAGTAATTACATAAAGACACACTAGAATCCTATGTAAACTTAGTAGAATACGAAGCATTTAGGATGCTAAATCAAACGACCCTTACATAGTCATAAACGGCTCTTATTATTACTAACAAAAATTAGAAATAAAAGACCTTAAATTCCTACCATTGAATGGCTTCATTTATCCCTTGTTGATGATAGAAACGTAGCCCAAAAATATCTGACTTTCGGATTCTTCTCTAAACCAGTTTAACAGCCTTGAATGCCCTTTCCAGCAGCCATATGAATAAGCAATATAACGACTTTGAATGCTTACCTTCAATGCTCTTATCCATAGAATAACTTTGACGAAATATAATCATTCTTGAATCAGCCATATTGACTGACCAAATGAATGATGGAAATTGAAGACGAAATCAACAATAAATCCTCATAAAACCGTGAGCAATTAATCCCATAAAAGAATATAAAGTTGCCTTTTGGATGCTCAATGATTATTACAATGAAATGAATGGACAATATTACTACAAGCATTAAAATGAATGATGAGAGCAATAACTGTGTGAATTAAGACAAAACTCATAGTTGTCTTATTTAGCCTTTCAAACCTTTGACAGAATAGTCAATCCAGTACTAATTCCTCAACTTAATTCTTAGATTGACGAATTTAAATGGAAATATTCTTTTTTCAAAACTTTCCATATTCAAGGCAAGATAAATTCCCATATTCGACCATCTTGACTTTGATTTCAAATAAGCCCAACGTAAATGAGTTTAGTTGGACCATTTTTAGTCATTCCCATCGAGCCAAAGTTCTTGAAAAGTTTTTCCATGTAAAACGAAAAAGTGGTCATGATGGATTTTACGTCACCTTCCCTCCCAAACAAACAAGAGTTATTTATGATAATTTTTTCTCACCAAAATAATAGCTTTTTTCAACAACAATTTGTTTTGACAATTGTTGTCGTGCTGCCAACATGAAGGTCGGTTATTTTAATCATGGCATAAGTGTTATTTATGACCAAGTTTATTAGTTGCAACCATCTATGTGGTATTGGACCTTTTATTATTTGGGTGGTTATCAATGTTAAACTTCGGTTTGATGCACTTTCTAAGGGTTAGATAATCCATAGAGCGTTTCCAAACCAGCTTCAACTAAGTGGTTCCATTTAAAAAATCAGTCCCAATGTTGAAGTTCAATTTAATGCACCTTGTAAAGGATTAGATGATCCGTACAACGGTTTCAAACTAGCTTCAACTAAATGGTTTCGGTCTATAAAAAATCAGTCCTAATGTTGAAGTTCGATTTGATGCACATTCTAAAGGGTTAGATGATCCGTAAAACATTTTCAAACTAACTTCAATTAAGCGGTTTCGGTCTATAAAAAATAGTCCCAATTTTGAAGTTCGATTTGATGCACCTTCTAAGGGTTAGATGATTTGTAGATTGTTTCCAAACTAGCTTCAACTAAGTGGTTTCGGTCTAAAAAATCAGTCTAGATATTGTTCGTGATTTCTTTATCTTTAATATTTGCCCTTGATGAATAATCATCATTATTGGAACTGATTAGTCACCCGACCGGAAGATAAGATTAATAACTATGATCATTCAGACAGTTTATCGGCATTATCAGACAAGTATATCAGAGATTTATTACATGCCAAATGTTGTATTATTCATTATCATTCATCAAGTCTGGCCGAGTGAAGAATATATTGTATTACTCTGATGATGATCATATGGTCATTATTTCTTTTATTCATCAAACCATACCGAGTGTTTCGTATTTGTTGTATTAATGGGTTAACCTGAAAAGTGATGGAGTATGATATTGACACATATTAAAAAAAATTTATTATTTTTGCATGCGAATTCAATACTTCACCATTATTATACTTATTAAATTGAATCTTACTTACATGTGATTTTCAATGATGAATGTATAAAGTCTTCTAAGCTTTCACCTAGTTTGAAAGTTATATTATTATTGAAGTCTCAAAACATGGGCGTTATTTGTCATGTTATGGAGTCATCTAAGCTTTCACCCAATTTGAAAGTCATATTATATTATTGAAGTTCCAAAATGATTGATTTTGGGCGATATTTTCTAAATATTTATCTTAATTTTCAAACTTTCACCTAGTTTGAAAGTGGGATCCTTGAGAGTGTCACCTAAATTGATAACTCGAACTCTTAATAAGCCCCAAAAAGAGTGAGTTTGGGCATTATTTGTCAAAGCATTCATGTGAGTATCACCTAGCTTTATATCCTATGTCAGATCCAAATATTCAACAATTATTTCAAAGGATTCACCTAGCATGATTCCTTATCTAAGTCACAAGTGATTGACGGCTGGGAAAAGCGGACCTATGTCCGATCCAAATATTCATCAATGCTTTCAAAGGATTCACCTAGTATGATTCCTTATCTAAGTCCCGGGTGATTGACGGTTGCTCAAGTGGACCTATGTCCGACCTTAATATTCATCAATGCTTTTGAAGTATTCATCTAGTATGATTCCTTATCTAAGTCTAGGGTGATCGACGGCTGGGCAAAGAGAACCTATGTCCGATCCGAATATTCATCAATGCTTTCGAAGGATTCACCTTGCATAATTCCTTATCTAAGTACCAGGTGATTGACTGTTGGACCATATCATTATATCAGACTTAAATGTCATATCATCATATCAGGCTCCAAGGACGAATCTGTAACACTTATAATTTTAACCTCCTTGATTATCATTTAAACTAAGATTATCATAAATAATTGATAATATTAATGTTTGAAATTTTGTTGTTGTTTAAAAGTTTTTATTTAATATTTAAACAATTAGATTGAATAAAGGCTTATTTGGTATGGAATTATTTTGGGGAAGCCATATGGTGTATGTTTATAAAGCTACAAAGGTAAACAACAAAAAAAAAAATAAATAAAGCCAATATAGTATAAAAAAAAATAAATTAAAGTATTAGTTGAATGAAAATAAAATAAATAAAGTAATACTCTTTAAATATTAAGGTCAATGGTCAGTTCATTTCTCCCTGGAAAAAAAGTAGTAGTACTAATTAGAGTTGTTCAAAAGTGACCCGACTCGAAAATCCGAGTCGAAACCAAAAGTAAACCGACCCGAAAATGAGTTCCTTTTTTAGGTTTATCAAACCGACAGTTGCCGAACCGAAATTGTACCCGAACCGGTTGACAACCGAAAATGGGAAAGGTTGAACCCTAGCTGTAACCGATTTTTGTAACTGACACATAACCGTTTACCGAGATTACCCGAACCCAAATCATGCTCGAAACCGAATTCGATCCTGCTAAAACCGTCTTAAACCGAACGAATTTCAGATCAAACTGCTGTAAACCTGAACCAATTTTTAACATAGAAATATGATAGACTCATATTCAATCATCTTATTAGTTAATCTAATACACTGTTAAATATTTAAATAAATTAAATTTTGTAAATACATGGTTTCATATATTTAGAGTTAATAATCAATGGTCAATGTTTATTTAACTACTTTTAATCGAATTAGATGAAAATTGATAGAACTTATAATTTTAATTTCTAGTCAAACAAGTAAAAGTAACAAAGTAATAATGATTACTAATTGATTGGCATTTTAACGATTTTGCTTTAAGTAAAGGGAATCTTGTTATCAATTAAAAATGACTATTGATTCGATCGATAGTAATTAGTAATACGTAGCCGAATTCTGTTTTACGAAAAAAACCCGAACCCGATCTGTACTAGACAAAACCGAACCAATTAGTAACCGATGACAACCCGAGACAGATTGATACTCGACACGAACTTCAACCGACACCGAACCGATGCTAACTCGATAGCTTGAATAACTAATCTCCAACCGAACCGTGACTAACCGACTTGACCCTAGTGTAACCTATTGTAACATACACCCGAAAATTAACCGATTCAAAATACAACCGAACCGAATGACACCCATCCGAAACCGACCCGATTACGCGAATCAACGCCTCTAGTACTAATAGTATGAATAGTAGTAGAAATAGTAGTACATAATAAACATAATAATAAGAAGGGAAATTTGCAAAGAAACACCTTTTAAAACCACTTTTTTGTAAAGAAACACCTTTTATAATTTTTTTTGTAAAAAAACACCTTTTAAGAGACTTTTTTTTTAAAAAAAACACCTTAAATCAGTTTCCGGTGACTTTTGTCAACTTTCCGGCGTTGACTATGCCAGTCAACGCCGGAAAGTTGACCAAAGTCACCGGAAACTGATTTAAGGTGTTTTTTTTTAAAAAAAGTCTCTTAAAAGGTGTTTTTTTACAAAAAAAATTATAAAAGGTGTTTCTTTACAAAAAAGGTTTTAAAAGGTGTTTCTTTGCAAATTTCCCTAATTATTATTATTATTAATTTTTTTAAAAATTTTTTTTTTTAATTTTTTTTATATAATAATAAAAATAAATTTTTTTTAAAAAAAATAATATTAATAATAAAAATAAAAATAAAAATAAACACAAAAATTTTAAAAAAAGTTAAAAAAAATTTAAAAAAATTAATAATAATAATAATAATAAATATTATTATTCTTATTTTTTTAAAAAAAATATTTTTTTAATTTAATTTTTATTTTTAATTTTATTATTATTATTATTATTATTTTTAATTATTATTATTGTTATTTTATATTTTTTTATACTTTTTATTTTTTTTATTATTATTAAATTTTTTAAATTTTTTTTAACTTTTTTTAAAATTTTTGTTTTTATTTTTATTTTTATTTTTATTATTAATATTATTTTTTTAAAAAAAATTTATTTTTATTATTATATAAAAAAAAATAAAAAAAAATTTTAAGAAAATTAATAATAATAATAATAAGGGAAATTTGCAAAGAAACACCTTTTAAAACCCTTTTTTGTAAAGAAACACCTTTTATAATTTTTTTTGTAAAAAAACATCTTTTAAGAGACTTTTTTTTAAAAAAAACACCTTAAATCAGTTTCCGGTAACTTTGGTCAACTTTCCGGCGTTGACTGGCATAGTCAACGCCGGAAAGTTGACCAAAGTCACCGGAAACTGATTTAAGGTGTTTTTTTTTTAAAAAAAGTTTCTTAAAAGGTGTTTTTTTACAAAAAAAATTATAAAAGGTGTTTCTTTGCAAAAAAGGGGTTTTAAAAGGTGTTTTTTTGCAAATTTCCCTAATAAGAAGGATAAGATAAGGATTAAACAAAAAAAAAAGGAAAAAAAAAAGTACTCACCGTCATTTTTCACATTTTCTTCAAAAAGCCCTTCCATATTCTTTGTTGAAGCATTATGATACATACAGTCCTCTTCTCCTCTTCACAATCTAGAAATAGAGGAAGTATCCTTCCCACCGTCTAAATCCATCTGGTCAGCCAGATGAACGGCTTCTCCGCCACTTCCGCCACCACCGCCGTCAGCGTCAACTGTGCCCTAGCTGTGGCATCTCTTATGCGACCAACACACAATTGTTAGTCTTCTTCTCCATTAATAAGGTATACCCATTAAAATGGAACTTTCAATCTAATTTAATTTATTAGAATTTGGGTTTTATTTTTCTTGTTTTCTTGAGAATAGAATGAAGAGAAGAACATAGTTGGAAGGAATTAGCCATTGAAAGAGTTGTATGCTTGAGATACACTCCCACTCAAACAAATTTAATTGCTTGATTTAAATCTTGAATAAGTGAAATTTTATGTTTTATATTTGAATCATGTGGAAACTATAGAAATTAGGTCAATTAGTAATCGTTGGGTTTTAATTGATTAAATTGAAGATGAAAACATTACTTAAATTAGCAATTGGTAAATTGAATCTAAAGTGGAGAAATTGATATTTGAGGTATACCCACCAAGATAAGCTTTATTGAACTTAATTTGTATGTGTAGATAAAAATTGTTGTAAATTGTTGAGAGTTGATATAGTTAGCATCAAATTAGAAATGGTTGATTGTTACTGAAAGTTGAGATTTTAGTTAGTCTTACTTTAGTTTAGGTTTATTTGGAATTGTAAGAAGAAATTGGGAAACAACATTTAGTTGTTCATGATAAGAGCTAATCGTAGAGTATTATTCAATAATAAATTGATTTTTGATGCAAATTGAGCTTTTACGTGTTTGCCTTGGAACGATTATAAATTGAAGTATAGAAGTACTCCTTGTTGTCGGTCTATTGAAGAATTACGTTGAGGTGGGTATAATCTAAGAGATAGTGAGTTGATTAGAAATGGAATTATGAACAAAAGTTGGAAGTGAATTGTACTTGTAATTGTTTAAGAAGAGCGAAGAGTTGGAGTTAGATTTAATATGGATAAGGATTGAAGATTAAATAAATAAGTATGAATCAAGTACTATGAGTTGGTTTATTGTGTCTATGACGATTAGCATTTTTTGGTTAGGTTTTTTTGGGTTGATTTCGTTAATTGTGGTTATGAGGTGATTTTTTTAGTTGACTTATGTATTGAACTTTGTTAGTTAAGCATTAGGTGATTAAGTTAGTAAGTTAAGATAATGAGTTTGGGTGGCTACTTTGGATTTATAAATTATTTGTTTGTTCGTATATGAGTTGATTTTATTTAGTTTGAACAATGAGTTGATTATCGGTTAGTATTGTGAAGTAAACTATGAAGTTAGTCATATGGTTAAATTAAGTTAAGTTGTAGAAATGAATACAAATTATGTTTTAAAGTGACTAAATTAAATAAAAGTTATGCCTACATTGTTCATAAGTATCATTTTGTTTACGAGTATGTATATAATATTATCGATTATATATTAAATATAAGAAAGATTAGAAGAATATTGAATCAAGAACTAAGGAAAGGAGATGCTTGAGGTAAAAGGGAGTAGGTGGTTTAAGTAAATAAGATATAGGATTAGTTGTACTAATGTTTGAATAAAAGCTTGTCATTTTAGAAAACCAAAGTTAAACAGAGCTTATTAGCCAGTTGAGTCTAATATTTAGTTATTTAGCACATATATGGTTATATTGAAGATTTTGACTTCATTTAGAATTATATTGATTGAGATTGTCGTTTTGCTGTATTGAAAAGGGTGGATTTCTTACTCAAATCTTTAATAGTTACAAAAAGGGATTACAAAGAAATGTATTTCACTTTTATCTGAGAATGGTTTGAACATAAGGAGATGTTCTTCCTGATATAGAAAGTTAATTTTTTTTTTCGAACCTTGAAATCATAGAATAATTACAGAAAAGATATAGATAGTTCAATGTTTTGAAACGGTTGGGATTACCTCTGTGGTGTCTCAAGGAATTGGAACCTCGTCGGGATTATTTTGACAGTACATAATAGTTGGGGGTACGTTGATCAGTACCTCGGACTTAGATCTTCTGCTACGGTTTGACCGTATGTGGGGTGTGCACACTAGGGATCTTTGTCTAATAGTTATCCAGAGGGCCTAGCTAGCCCGACGGAAAAGAAAGTTCGTTCTATTCCATAGATTTATGATTTAAAGACTTTGAAAGGAAAAGTTTTAGTAAAGAAAACAGAAAAGAAAATTCTATCCATAGAATGATAATTTCTAATCTTGAAAGAAAATAGTTTTGGCAAAAAAATGGAAAGATATTTGATTTATAAAAACAGAAAATAAAGAAAAGAAAAATGTTTTATAATGTATTTATGCAGTGTTGTGTTTGCAAAAATAAATGTTTTGTAGGATATGATTAATAAATCCTACCTGCAATGTATTCAGATTTATAGTATGGTATCTAGCTCAGTCTGTTTCACTAATACTACATGCCGATACATGACCTACTTGAAGGTTAGAGTCGTTGTACGATCAGAAAGCAGTGTCCAATCGTTTTGTGTAAATATAGTTATAAGATTTATTTTTCCGCTATATGTTATATATAATCAAACTTTTGGTTGGGTTGTGAGAGGATTTAAGTTATGTGAAATGTGTACTCAGCATAAGCTGAGTATGTAGTTTTGTTCTTTAAACCTGTCCTATGGGGGACAGATTTTGAGAAGACTGAGCGTCAATGGCAATTGAAAGCATAAAGATTGGTAATCAACAAAGTAATCTCAACCAATCATATAAAAGAATGTAAGTAAAACAAATCTTTATTTAAAATTACTCCAGTGCTTATTTTGGACTATTGGAGAAAAGATTTCATTCTACGAGGTGATCTGATTTTGAAATGTTTGGCGCCTATGCCACTAGCTAGTTGTTATTTTGAAATGTTGGTTTTGAACTTGCAGAGTGACTTTAAGTCAAAAGGAAAAGAAAAAAAAAATTTGGTTTATCCGATTTACAAATAGAACTCTGCCGGATTTTCTGCTGAAATTGATATATTTTAAATCGTTTCAAATGATTCTTATAATGTAATTTCTTTACATCTTTCAAAGATTGTAAACGCTGATATTTAAAGTTTTGATAGAAGTCTAGTAGATAATATAATCATTTGAGTAATTGATTATATTATCAACGTAATAGCCCGATATAAGTGTTAAACTTCCGTATTAGTTTAAATTAATCTAGTTTAATCAGCTGGTTAGTTTCGGGTTGTTACAGAATCATCAAAAGCGGCCCAAAGACCAAGTATATATAACTCATGGGGCTTCCATCAAGCATGGGCCCGTCGAGGCAAGAGTTTGAAGATTATCTTATTCGAACCTAATTGTATGGTTTCTTTCGAGCATTTAATTGGTTCGTATCATAGGTACGATTGTTTTCCGCATAAAGTCTGATGCCCTCACTACATTAAATTCCTTCCTCTATCACTCTTCATGCGTTGGGCTAATGTTATAGGGTCAAATAAAACCATAATTCATTTAGTTAAACCCCACTATTCCCATATATATAAACATTATCTCCATGATCATCCCATTATCAAGCAACAACCACTAAAGAGACTACTATAATTACTTCATGGAACTACAGCTAACAGTACATGATTCTACTCTTCTATATGCAATTTATTTCATCAAAATATTTTCTCTAATTAATCTCCATATCATCGCTCTCGGACTGCGTCGGAGGGGCTTTCCGGGAAATAACCCCCAGATTAGTTTCCCTTGTGGTTGCAGTGCATGAAATTTATATCTTGGAAGGATAATATCATCTTATATTTGGGGCTATTATTATTATTATTCAACCCTTCGGTCAAGTATCATATTATTTTCCCACCTATTTATTTATGTTATAAGTTTCATATCGAAATAGTTCTCTTCTATTTCTCTTCCCTTCTTTTCCCTTTCCTTTCCTTTCTTTTCCCTTTAAAGTTGTTATCAAAACATAGTGTTAAAGCCCCGTTCTATCTTTTTTCTTCTTCCATTAAATTGCAATTCCCAAATCTAAAAAGTCAAAACTTCTCAAAACCAATATCTTATTTAGATAAGTTGTCTATCTCCTTCTCATGCTTTAAACTCGAAATTGAAAGTTGAAATTAAAAGGGAGGTGGTGGTTTGCTAGGTGATGACTTTTATCCGATTTCTTGTTGTTATAAAAGTTGAAATTGAAGGCTGAGTATAACTTATTGCAAAGAAGTGAGTATGGAGCTAAAACAAAAAGATATCATAAACAATTAAAGATGAAATAAAAATACCTCCCTCCTTCAGATATAAAAAGGAGGAACTAAAACATAGAAAGAAAAAATGAGGTTGATATTGTTGGCGCACCACACACATACTACAAGCAATCTTTTAATCCACCTTTCAAAGATCATCCTTAGTTCAAGTCTTGTCTTTATCAAGTTTTTAATTTCAGCTTTAAGTTTGTTTATGTTTGAGTCTAAACTTTTTATGTTTAAGTTAGATGTTTAGTTGTTTAGTTTGAAGTCAAGAACTTTTAATCTTCATTTTACTTTTAAGTATTTTAGAAGTCAGTATGCATATATGAAAGCACAAGATCATGAAAGCAAACAAAATCGAAGCTCAAGTAAATGTGATACATTTATGGCGCCAAAGTAGCTCAACATCATGGAAGAAATTGTTCTAATCATGCACGAAAAAGGGTCAAAAATTCAAGTCAAATATCCAAGTATCTTGGCATGTGGAATACTTGCTCAAACCGTCATCATCAAAGTCTTATTTTAGTCCAATCTATCTAGGTAGTTATTTTATGGAAGTTATTTATAGTAGTGGTAGTTACTAGAAGTTAGAGTTAGTTTCTAGTAGTTCTTTATGGTTATTTGTAGTGGGAAATCATGGGGCGGTAGTTACGTAAGGAGTTACACATTGTGGGAAGTTATTTTCCACAAATGGAGCAAGTGGAGTGGCGGTTACTTGGCAATTACAACCGGCCACTTTTGGTAACCACCAACCGGGTTTGGTCGGTTACTCCCCACGGTTTCCTTAAGAGTTTTAGAAGTTATTTTTTGTTTTTGCTTTTCCTATATATATATAGCTTAGCTTGTACTTCATTTACGTTTGTTGAATTAATGATAAAGAAAAACCCGAAGCAGTTTGTTTCAAAATCTCGTTGTTTGTATGATTCTTGGATTAGAGTCGTATTTGCAAAAGTTCTTATGCTGTGCCTTAAGAGCCTCCTTACTTCCTACATGGATTTATAGTGAGTATTGAGTTAGCCATTTATTGTTACCTTTTGCCTTTTGTTTCGAAATTAATACAAAAACAACAAAAATATTGTTCCTTTCCATTCGACATTCCTTCCTCTTCACTTACCTCCATTGTTCTTTCCTTCGTTCATTGTTAAGAGCTTGTAAGAACCCCTAAGTTATAGATACAACAAATATTGTTACGTCGTGACAATTCGTTACATAATCACCCCATGGGCTCCACTCGTGTGGGTACACACTCATAGAACCCGTGGCTCTCGGGCCCACAAACCCACTATGCTTTACACCCATCCTTAAGTTGAGAGGAAGAGTCCTGAACTCCAAACTTGTGAAGAAAGATTTAGTTTTGTTAATTTCTTGGAGATCATTTCTAGTAATAAAGTAATTCATCAACATAAATTGAAAAGATAGTTATGTGATTGGTTATTTCTTTAACAAACAGTGAATAATCTGCTTTGAATTGGGTGAATTAATTTAGTAGAAAAACTCTACTTAATTTTGAGAACCATTGCATAGAGGATTTCCGCAAGCCATACAAGGACTTTTTTAACTGTTGAGTTTTAGGTTTCTCCTATGGTTCCCAGCTGACTGTAATATTAGCTTTGGGTGATTGATGTTGCTTCATGAGCACGAGGTTGCAGCTGTAAGATTTCCATCGTGACACATCAATAACAGGCTTTGTTGCTTCCACATCAGCAGGCATCAAAATGTGTTTTATTTGTTCTATTTAGGTGGATTGTAAAACAGCTTCTGTTTTATACGACGTGTTTAGTTTGTTTCCTTTTAGTCGCATGTCATTTAGGTTGTTAGTGGGTTAGTTAGAGTAACAAAACTCTGTAAGTAACTGTTTCTTGTTTTCCTCTGTATGTTTATATAAGGAGGTGACTTCTTTTGCTTTGTACAGAAAAACAGAAGTATTCTATAATAAAAGATTACATGGGTTATGATCGTTTACATACTTTCTTACATTAACCTACACACCAAGGTAGTATTCTGAGTAGTGGACTCCCCCTGATACTTTATGACGTTCCAAATTTGTATAACCAGTATAAGGCTTTAATGAAACAAGTTCATTTAAATCTCCATGCAAAAAACCATTCTTAATGTACATTCAATGGATATGCCCTTTTTTTCATCTTGGCCACAGGAGTAAAAGTTTGGTGAAGGTTAGTGCCAGTTTTTCATGATTCTAAAGAATCACTAACCAAGCCTTGAACCTATCTTTTGTTCCATCACCATTGAATTTAGTTTTGAACACCAATTTACATTAAGTAACACCTTTTCAGGTGAAAAAGAAGCAAAATTTCAAGTATAATTAGCCTCAAGTAATGCTAACTCATCATTTATAGCATTAACCCTTTCTATATGTTTAATGGCATCTTTAAAATGATAAATTTATGTTTGTACTCAAGACCCATATAAGAGGAGAGTTGACTGCACACAAACTCGTTGAGTTTCCATCCTAAAACCAATTGCTATTAGGAGTAGCCCATGAAGTATATATGTAACTCAAGCTATTTCTAATTTTTTGATGAGGGATCTCATATGAGTTATTTTCCAACACAAAAAACAAAAAATTAGTTTAGTAACCTCACAATGAAGCCATAACATAGTCTTTATGATGCCATATGAAAGGAAGGTGTGGTCGAGAAAAAGTCCTTCTAACAGGTAGGGATTAAGAAGAAACAAAGACGTTTAGAGAGTCGGTAGGTATAAGATGAACACTAGTTTTATTAGATGGTACAGGCTGAGTAAGAAGATTACTAGGTGTGGTAGATGAATAAGGAAGATCTTCCACATTTGTGTGGGATTTGATTATAAGATCAAGAGCAGTGGAATGTGTGTGGTGAAGGATAGTAGGAAAAACTTAAATAGGAAATTGTGTTCATGAAAGGTAACATCCCTACTAATAAAAACTTTGTTGGAAAGAAGATATAAAAGTTTTTAATCTTTGTGAGCTTGAGGATACCCTAAAAACATAGGTTGAACACTTCTAGCACTAATGAAAAAAGATATCAACCACCTTCTCCTAAGTATCAAAGCATAAAAGTGTCAATGGGAAAGATCATATATATTTTTTTTAAAAAAATATAATACATATAGTGTGGGTTATATGTTGTGGTTCTCAAAAAATTACAATATATAGTCCATTTTCTTTTCCTATGACATGTTCTTACGGTAAAAATAGGCATAAAGCCCAAAAAAATTGCAACATATAAGAGTTTTCCCACTATATAAAAACCAATGCAATATTATGCGCCAATTTGTTAGTGAAGATATTAAAAAGAAAAATCAAACAACTATGCATTTATGTAGTATCATCATCAAAACTACATAATTTTGATAAAAGTAATAATCGACATATATAATTACTGCATAATTTTATAAATAACTATTTAAACTATTTTTTTTATTGTTCTTTGTATAATACTGCAATACTTTTTACCATTACAAAAATTAGAATATATATATATATATATATATATATATATATATATATATATATATATATATATATATATATATATATATATATATATATGTCATTGTTACTTTTCTATGTAGCATAGTTACTTTTACAATTATGTGTTTTGGCTCAATCGTGACCATAGATTTTTTTTATTTTAGTGAAATCAAGGGTGTTGAATCTTTCTTACCCTTCTCATTGAATCCCTCCCATATATATATATATATATATATATATATATATATATATATATATATATATATATATATATATATATATATATACATACATACATACATACATACATACATATATACATACATACATACATACATACATATATATATATATACATACATATATACATATATACATACATATATACATATATATATATATATATATATATATATATATATATATATATATATATGTATATATATATATATATATAAAAGCAGGATTAGGTGAAAACTGAAAATCAAACTAAGATATACATACTATCTTATAGGGTGTATATATTTTTGTAAAGGAAAAGTTCATAGTATTTATAAAAATGTCATCAGAATAAGTATATAATTTTGGGAAAATTTACCCAGAATAATCCAACCTATTCACGATTTTCCTACAATAATCCCAACTATCAATTAACCATGAATAATCTCATTTATTATTTCACTTGGCCTGTGCTGTTGTTTGGTTACCCACTACCAGTTTTAGCAGGTAATTTTTTTTTTAATTTAACATTACACAATGCAAAACCTCCCAATTAAGTTTCTATCTTCTC
>NC_080050.1:8455498-8485498 GCF_026212465.1 Amaranthus tricolor | reverse complement strand
TGATTCTACTTCACCCGGAGCTAGATAATAAGTTTGTGTCTCCCGGGCTAGATAGAAATGTTTTTCATCTATGTGAACAATGTTAGTATATGTCTTAAACTTGAATGCATCATTTTGTTCATCATATTCACACTTAGATAATGCAAAACTTAAACTGTGTAGTTTGTTGTTTTCATTCAAAGTGGGTTTGACTGTGTTTGTGTGCTTTCTTATGACTTTGTTCTTCTTCCACCTACACAATGTTGTTTGTGACACCTCCATCTGCTTTGCTACTGAATGTTGAGCGCACTTCAGTTCATATTTGACGGCCTTAAACTTTTCTTCTTTGCTTGTCTACTTGTTTGCTTGTCTGCCAACTATCTTGCTATGTTGAAGTTGATGACTGTGTTGTTATTCATCATCTGATTCTTTACTTCATTCCATAAACGTGTGATTGTTTTCCTACACACTTGAAATTTTGTGGCAAGTGTATTGATTGTACCTAGCACTGGATTACCTTTTTTATTTAATGCAAACAGCAATTTTTGCATTATCTGGGTTCTTTGTTGAGTACTTAGTTTTTATGAAGGAGCCATTTTTTAGGTTCATGTGTAATTAATGAGGTATTTGGAGTATTTATTGCTTTTGTTTTAGGCTTGAGATTTTGGCGTGTGTATTTCATTTTTGGCGCCCAATTTTAGTTTCTGGAATTTTTTGGCACTTTGATTTTGATTTTGTTGTTTGTCTTATGTCTTCCTGTTGCTGTGTTGGTGACAGTCTTCAATTTTGGTGTGTTATCCTTGGCGGCACTTTTTGATTTCCTTGTTTTTTTGACATTGTTTTTTAGGTTTTAAAATGAATTTGGATAATGTGATGAAATTATTTAAATTGAAAATTTGGTTGTTTACAATTCGGTGGCTATTTATGAAAATAGTAATGCATCATTTTTGGTAATGTGGAAAATCTGAAGTCAATGATCGCAAAAAAATCCGCACTCACATGATCAGTAAAGACTGCAATTACACCGAAGCTGTCGAACAATTGAGAAGGCTATCTAAGATTAAGTAATCGATCTATGTAATTTTCTTTATTAGTTGAACAAATTTATGTAATTTCAAAATTTTATTGTACTTGTATCTTATTTATGTATTTTCGGTTTTTAGTCGACGATCTATGTAATTTTGGTCTTAAACTGATAAAAAGTTCAGACTTTTAGAGGTAAAAAAATTTACCATTTTAATTGGGGTACATATTTCTTGAAATTGAAGGGAATCATTAAGTTCATAATCCTTTTATTAAAAACCCATAATATCACACTCTCTCATATCCTTAGGGTCCAATTTTGACCCACCTTAAAATTCGTGAAAAGTCAAATGAGACTCCAAAGAGGAATAAGAGGGAGTAATATATACTTGAATAATGTTAATGCAACCAACTAATTCCAAATTATTATATTTGGTGATTGCAGGTAGGGGTGAAAGTTCGGTCTACGGTTTGGACGTTCATCTAAACCAAATCGAGCCATATTTTATTCGGTCTCCATATTTTCAGACCAACACCAAACCAAATTAATTTTTAGACCGAATCGAACCGAACCGCATTTTATATGTGTAGACCGAACCGAACCGCCAGACCGAATTTTTTTGAACCGAATAACTATTATATGATAATTTGCTTTGTTGTGCCTTTGTTGGTATTATATGATAATTGTTGGTATTTGGTAATAATCATATATTATTACACAGCCTGTGTTGGTAACTTGGTATTTGGTAATAAGGGTTTTTGTTTTAGGTTTTAAAATTACGGTCTTACCCTTAATATTTCGGTGTTCGGTCTAGTAATGCGGTTTTCGGTTTTTAAAAATTCCAAACCTAATTATTTCGGTTTTTAAATTTACAAACCTAATCCAAACCAAATTTAAAAAATCACCAAACCATATTTGTTATTCGGTTTGGTCTGGTTTGGATTGCGGTTTTAATCCGAATAAGTTTCACCCCTAATTGCAGGTGCGAAATATTTGTATAAACACATATACTTCTATTAATTTGGCGAAAACATAAAAATAAAAAACCGTACACCAGATCAGACCAGACCGTTGTAGAACGGCTTGGTCTAATCAGATCTGGTGATTTAAATGGTCCGATCCGATCTGAAAAATTTTCAGACCGAAATTTTTAGTTAAATTTGATTTTAGTGTTAGATCAGACCAAATCAGACTATATGCACCCCTACCATCTAAACCCAAAATTGCTACAATAATCTACTTGATACAATATACTTAGATTATTCATGAACTTTTTACATGAAGTACTCCTAATACATATCTAATTCCACTCGACAATTGCTTATGACAATCAATTTTTGAGCTTTGGATTAGTCGGTTGTATTAGTATTTAATACAATACAACTACTACATATTTTTTTCGTCTTGTATGTTGTGTCATGAA
The DNA here is from genome assembly GCF_026212465.1 of Amaranthus tricolor. NCBI lineage: Eukaryota > Viridiplantae > Streptophyta > Magnoliopsida > Caryophyllales > Amaranthaceae > Amaranthus > Amaranthus tricolor. The sequence continues at coordinate 8,483,072 of NC_080050.1, read as the reverse complement.
TACCTAACAATTCTACTATGATTGGGTTTGCTACAAAGACTAGCTGAAAGTTTAAAGTTTCGATCACAGTAGAAGATTTGATCTACGTAAGGTAGTTGTGGAGGTAATTATTATATATATCTACGTAAGGTAAAGTCTAGTATGCTACTTCTGTTAAAATAGTTATATACATTATTAAATACTATGTAAACTAACATATTTTACAATGATATTTTCTATGAACAATATATAATGATGATCAACTTATCTCGTATTAGATCGTCTCACCATCACAATCATATAATTAGTCTTTTTTTCTATAATTGATCACTTTAAAATTTTAAGTGATTAATTTAACACATTACATGTACATGAGTTAGCCCATGAGATCATCGCGAATCATAAGATGATGATGAGTTACTTAAATAAGTAACAGTAAGTTTTGTATGAGATCGTCTCACCGTGAGACAGACTCATACAAGCAGTCTAAAGTTAAACTTACATAGTAGTTACCTAAATAAAAACAACGTTTTTCATCAAATTTTAAAAAGGAAAAATTATCAAAAAGTATCTAATAAAAAAATTTTGTCAAAAAATACATAATAAATTTTTTTCTTTTCCAAAAAGTACTAAGTAACATTTTCCTTCAGTTGACCGTGAAATATAATGGTTGACGGGTCAAAGTCAAAAGTTCTTCTTCCTCATTAATTTCTTTTCCAATTTAATTTCGATTTTGAGTAAAAAGTCGAGGAAGAAGATAATGAGGAAATTAAATTGGAAAAGATATTGAAGATGAGGAAGAAGAATTTTCGATTTTGACCACTCAACTGTTATATTTGACGGTCAACTGAAGGAAAACGTTAACTGGTACTCTTTGGAAAAGAAAAAATTTTGTTAGGTATTTTTTAACAAAATTATTTTTATTAGGTACCTTTTGGAAAAAAAATTTTGTTAGCCAGTTTCTAACACTTTTCTTTTAAAAATTTAAAATTGGTCAATCTATATTAAACCGTCTCACGATAAGACGGTCTTAATAAAGAATTTGTCGAATAAATATGCCAAATAAAACGCGACAATATCTTGAAGTTGTGCTTTTCATTTTCACGTATGAAAATTGAGCCCAAACCACATGCAAGGCCATTGATTGTTACACCCTCTTAACCAATTTGTTTTTTATTATTGGAAGATACCATCACTTTTTTTTTTTTTTTTTTTTTGTCTATATACTTATAATGGAGTATCTTTTTTATATTATCCACAAAATTTGGATAATAAAACTATTTTTTAAAATTTCCATGCAACGTACAATTGTGACATCTTAAGAGGAGATGACTAATTTGTGATACTCAATGCTGCTGAGTGCTGAGTGCACACTGATATCATATCACCTCATAACACTGGACCAATGTGGAGTCGGGGCCACCCTCCCATAAGAAAGATTCGAATTCATATCAATCTAAATCCCTTTAATTTCGGATTCTTACTTTCTCCACCATAATTAGCAGCAGCGAATCTTCAACAATTCCCGGACGAACAAATTTATGCAGAATTGAAGAAATTTTTTTGCAAAAACAATGTTGGTGATTTGTAATCGAAGTAGATTGGCGTCGTCGTTGATCAGACGGTTGAAGCATCAAATTGCGAATGCTTCAAATCATAGATCCTTTGCTACATCAGAAGGTCATCGTCTTGCTATTGTTAATAAGCGTAGTCTTGACATTCTTCAAGATCCTTGGTTCAACAAGGTATTTTTTTCGTGATTTCGTTGAAGCTTTTTAGCACTTAAAAGTTTTAGGAATTTAGTTTTGTATATTGTTAACTAATTAATTTTGTGTAGTTGTTCCAGTGCTGCACCTGGCATATTGTGGGCCCTAGGCAAAATAAAAATATGGGGCCCTTCTTATAAATTTCTAAACCATAATGTTATCAAAAATTAAAATATAGAAAATATATATATATATATATATATATATATATATATATATATATATATATATATATATATATATATATATATTCATAAAATATGATAATCATCTTAAAATCAAAATAGAATAATTTCTTCAATCTTCATTGACCGCATATATCAAAAAGAAATCTCCTCCTTGTAAAACAGTTTCTTATTATCACCTACAAAGACAACCCAAAATAATCACTAAAAGTGATTTCTATGAACATTTCGAGAAACAAAATCATCAATAATAACATCTACATCAATTTTGACTAATAATTCTTTTTCAATGGATAATATTGCCAAACCATTCAACCTTTCTTGCGACATTGATGACCTCAAATAAGTTTTAATAAGCTTTAACTTTGAAAAACTTCTTTCTGCTGATGCCACAGTTACGGGCAAAGTTAAAAATATCCTCTAAGCAATTAAGACATTTGGGTAACAATCTGCAGACTTTGCAAATTTAAGAATATTAATAGCAGACATTGACTTATTTGGCAAAATTACTTGTAACGCTTTTAATTCAGAATAAAAATCATTAAAATCAACATCGGACGAATCATTATGAGAGAATGTGCAGTGAATCTTAGCAGAAGAATCTCTCAATTCCTTATCATTCATTGCTTTCAACCTATTAGAATCAAATAAAAATCCAAAAACATTTTCAAATGCCTTTAATTGCTCAAATCTTGTTTTTAAAGAAGAAATTGCTATGTCCGCAACAACCAAAAAATAATTAATTCTAAATATTTCTTCTGCCGTTTGAATTTCAACATCATCGCCAATTTCATCAAAATGTCTCTTTCTAACAATATGGCGTTTTGTAGGATGATTGGGCTCTACACCCATTTCAAGTGCAATACTTTTAGCAATCTCTAAACTAGTAGCAAAATCTTCTTTTCTATACTTTTCAAAAGATAACAATATGCCTCTTACTTGTTGTATACAAGTGTTTATGCAAATGGACTTGGATTGCAATTTTTTACTTATCATATTCACAACAAATAAAATATCATACCAAATGACCATACCATGAATAAACTCAAAATTATTAAGTACATTACCAAACTCTTAGCTTCACTCTTTATTTTTGCATCCTCACATGATTCAAATAATTTCAATAAAGTCTTTCTTATTTGGAGAGTTTAAAATCTAATTGCGTTAACACTTTTTATCCTACTTTCCCACCGAGTGTTGCACAAAGATTTCAAGGTCAAACCAGGAACATTGTTAAGTAAAATTTCCCATCTTTTTGTGGAATCCAAAAATAAAGAATAGATGCATTGAATAATGCCAAAAAATGAGATAGCTTTTTCACAAGAATGGGCCGTATCACTCACAACAAGATTCAAACTATAACAAGCACAAGGCATATATAATGCTCTCAGATTTATTTCAAGAAAGCGACTTTGAACTCCTCGATGTTTTCCTTTCATATTTGAGCCATTATCGTAACTTGACCCCGTATATCATTCATATCAAGATTTAGAGATTTCAAGACATCTTGCATTACATTAAAAAGCCCCAAACTAGAAGAATCATCAACATTCAAAAATTCTAAAAAGTACTCCTCAATCATAAGATTTGACATATTCACACAACGCACAACTAAAGTCATTTGCTCTTGATGATTAATATCTGGGATACAATCAAGAATGATAGAAAAATATTTGGCCTCTTTAATGATCTTAACAATAGTACTTTTAACATTATTAGCCAAGAGGGAAATAAACTCATTTTGAATTTTTGGCCCTATGTAATGATGATGAATTTCACGATTTTGAATACGTCTAACATGATCTTGCATTACAACATCAAATTCAGCCATCATTTCAACCAAACCCAAAAATTACCATTGCCATCTTGGTAAAGCTTGTCATTAGATCCTCTAAAAGCCAAGTTATATGAAGCAAGACATTTTACAGCACAAAATATCCTAAAAAAACTTGTCTCATATGCATTTTTTCTTTTATAATTCTTTTCTTGCAAATTTTTATCAATTGTTTGATTCTTATCAAATCTTTCATTCAATTCATTCCAAGTATTCATATTAGTTATATGCTCTGCACTAATTTCATGTTTTTTTAGCCTTTCACTAAGATGTTGCCAATCACATAACCCCGCATTAGCTAGCAAACTTCGATTATTAGCAGATTTAGACAATTTACAACAAAAACAAAACACTTTATTAACACTTTTGGAATAAACTAACCACTTTCGATCATTAATTTCACCATTACTTAATTTTCAAGCAAAATAGGAATAGGAAAATTTCCTATTATTATCATCCAAGGGAAAATCAAAATTTAGTTCTCTTATAGGTCCCTTTTCTATAATAATGTCCCTTAATTTATTATCAAGGTTATCTCAATCTTTGGGATCAAAATAATCCAATGGTAAACTAGTTTTTTCATCTTCTTGCATATCATTACTTAGATTATGGACTTCATCATCTTGCATATCATTACTTGGATTATCAACTTCATCATCTTCATTAACATTATTATTTATGAATTCAGTGGCATTCACATCATTAACTAAATTAACATTTTCACATACATCATCATGCAAAGTTTCTTTAACATCTACATTTGGATGAGAATATCTTTGATTTTCCCAAAAAGCTTTGAACTTTTAGATCTTCCGTTGCTATATTTAACTCCACTTTTATTTATCTCCACCTTAGTCTTAATTGAATAAATTTTAGAAAATAAAAAATATTAACGAAAAAAAATAGGAAAAACATATATTTAAAAAATCAAAAAATAGGAAAGAGGAGAAATAAATTACCAGATTATTTTCTTGATTGCTTCAATTGTTTAATCCCCACATAACTGCTCTATATAGATTGAAAATCCATTTATACCGTTGCTATGTAAATTGATAGATGTGATATTTTTTGGGAAAAATTTTTCATCTATGTTTAATTGGGAAATTAGATTCATCATTAGCAAATTAGATAGAAATTAGAACGGATGGGTTGAAAATTACTACTCTATTAGTACTGACTACTCTATTAGTATAGATTCATCATATTCACACCAGTAGAGTAATACTTATTACTCTATTATTTCTATAGCCATATAACTTTTAGCTTTCTCTTTCCCATGTGTACTTGTGCAGAGATAGCATAGCAGCTACTTGTTACATTAATAGTATAGTTTTAAGATTTTTTTTTTTTTTAAATTACCCATATGACTTTTATGATTTTGGGACCCTATATTTAATGGGCCGTAGGCATTTGCACTTCCAAACAACCCTCAAAAACGGGCCTGAGTTGTTCATATTTGTTTGATTATGGCGGTCAGGTTTTTAGTTGAGTTTCTGCTATTTGAGATTATGATTAATTTTTGTCTTCAATTGATGTGATTGTTTGATTGTGTTGAAAGTTAACAGAATTTTGGAGTTTTAGAAAGGAAGATAGCTCGGCAGCTAAAAATACTATAGCGAAAAATTGAGGAAAGATTGATGTTGACTTGGATTCTGTTATGAATGAATAGGACCAAAAAGATGACTACTTTACTTGCTGGAGATACAGTGAGTTTTAGTGAAATGTGATTGGTCATTGATTTTATTACAGTTCATTTAGTATGGAAGAAGTAGGAGAATGTTATTACTTATTAGGTCATTGATGATGACAAATTCTCACTTGATTTAGTAGTATAAGCATTGAAGGTTGAAGTGGATAGTGAATGGTCCCTACGAGCAACTTGTTCAAAAATTGCTAATTTAGAACAACATACTATTTCAACTGCAAATTTACCAAATACTGCATCTTACCGTGCCAAGATAAGCTAATATTGCTTAATAAATTATTTTACCAAACACTCTATTAAAAAATCATCAAATTAGGAGCAAGAGCGAGAATGAGGGTAAATTAGTTGCTATAGTATTCCATTTCTTCTATTAGGTATATATATTGACTTGTACATCCTTCATCATTTAAATGCAAAAATTTGATTTTTATTTTTGAATAAACGGACTTTGATTATTAATAACTTTATTTAGGGTTATTTTTTTTGCATGTTACAAAATGTTTTATATTTTGAAAATATACATTGAGACAAATTGGACGACATTTTACATTGTGATATTTTTGTTTATACTTCTACGATATTTAAATTTGTTTCACTTGTGATTTTTTGGGATCTTCTAAATAAGATTTTATGACATATGATTGTTTGAATAGTAGGGAACCGCATTTTCCATGACAGAGCGTGATAGGCTTGATCTTCGTGGACTTCTTCCACCAAATGTGATGACTACTGAGCAACAAATTGAACGATTTAGTCAGTTTCCACTACTCTATTTATTTGTCATTGCAATATCCATGCCTTTTCTTTTATAGCTCGATGTTTATACAGTGGCTTAGCAACTGAATTTTAGTGCTTAGCAAATGCTTGTTGCTAACTATTATCAACAACACAGTGGCTGACTTGAGGGTACTTGAACTGACAACGAAGGATGGACCATCTGATACTTATGCTTTAGCAAAATGGAGGATTCTCAACCGATTGCATGACAGAAATGAAACAATGTACTTCAAAGTGAGTGTACTTGTTATCTTTCTTAAGTGTGTTTATGCACTTGACATTTTACTTTTTAATGCGCTTGTAAACTTTTTATTGCAATATTTAAATTATATTGTCAGGTTTTAATTGCGAATATCGAAGAATACGCTCCAATTGTGTCTACTCCTACAGTTGGTCTTGTTTGCCAGAAATTCAGTGGGTTATATAGAAGGCCACGAGGAATGTATTTTAGCTCCCATGATCGTGGAGAAATGATGTCAATGGTATACAATTGGCCTGCAGAACAGGTATACTAATAACATACTAATCCTTCAATATAGTTACTGCTATGCAAATCGTTGATTTCTAATGGGACTTTGCAGGTTGATATGATAGTGGTGACTGATGGTAGTAGAATTTTGGGACTTGGAGATCTGGGAATTCAGGGTATTGGTGTTGCAATTGGAAAATTAGATTTATATGTTGCTGCTGCAGGGATCAACCCACAAAGAGTAATTTCTTGAGTTCTCAGTAATGTTTGTGACTGCAAATTGTCTTATGTTTTGCTTCTCATTTTATTGCCAATTGGATTACTCTCTTTTCTACGTCCCTTTATTTTTGCCTTTGCTTTTGCAACTACTTAGCCATAAAACCACTAATAATTTTAATAGGGGATATACAGTATGAAGTTAATTTTAATTTACAGTCAAACAAGTAAAAGTAACAAAGTAATAATCACTAATTGATTTGCATTTTAACTATTTCCCTTAAATAAAGAGAATCTTGTCATCAATTAAAAAATGACTAGCAACTTTATGTGACATTGACTCGATCGATAGTAAATAGTAACTCGTAGCCGAATTCTACTTGAAAAAAATACCCGGACTCGTTTTGTACCTGATAAAATCGAACAAATTATTAACCGATGACAACCCGAGACCGGTTGACACTCGACTCGAACTTCAACCGACACCGAACCGATGCAAACCCGATGGCTCGAATAATTGATCTTCAACCGAACCGTGACTAACCGACCCGACCCAAGTGTGAGCCGTCGTAACACGCATATGAAAAATAACCGAACTGAATGACACCCGTCCGAAACCGACCCGATCACCCAAATGAACACCTTTAGGTTAAACTAAACAAAAAGATAGAATAATCTCTTGATGGTCCGCGATACTCGACTAGTATCGGGAAGACCTGACCGACTAGTTACAAAATACCACAGAACTAACAAAGCAAAAACATATTACCATACCCGACTAGGTTACTCCTGAAATGCTCCATCGATTTACGAAACCCGACCGAGTTTTCTAGTCGTAGTAGTTTATGTCTATTGGAGCACTCGTGACCCGATCGAGTATTTATATACTCTTTTCTGAATACATCCTTTTACTCATACTCTTTCCAGCTTTGTCCAAATCCTTGCTTATTGTTTCCATTCTTCCAAATGCTCATACTCTTCTATAAAAAATTTATTCATTGTGTGGAGGATGAATTTGTTTGACATTTGATACTATAGTTGAAACTTATTTGTTTATTTACCTATTAGAGCAACCATAGTGGGGGTCAAAAAAATCATAAAAATGATTATTTGTTAATTTCTCTACTAATTTTGTGCCTAAGCGCTGTCAATTTGTTAGAATATGCTCTTCTCGAGTTGTATCTGCTTCCAATGGAGTCGAGGGTTTCTCGTTCATTGACTTTTGATCATAATGGACAAAAAATGGGCTCATTATGGTACTTGTACTTCTTCATTCTAAAGTTGCAAACAATCACATCTAGTGGATTAAGGGTTAGTTGGGAGCAACCTTTATGTTTCTAGTGGGTTAAGAATCTAAGATTGCATAAATATTACCCATTGTCTAAACAAGAGGTTCATTGGAAGCTTTGGGTTGTTATTATTTGTAAAGCATATGTTGCTTTCCTTTTTGTTCTATCACTTTAAGGTAGGCACTTTGCCTTATTTTTTTGTTGAGCAGGTGTTACCGGTGATGATTGATGTTGGAACCAATAATGAGAAGCTTCTTAAGGACCCTCTATGTAAGAATATAAATCATGTAATTTATATGCATTTAATTCTTATTATCGTACAACAACAATGTCAAAGTTATGATCCCAACATATGGGTTCAACTAGTGGTTATTATCGTACACCATCCTTACATCACCTTTGTATTTTGCTTATCATATACCCTTTTTCCACATGAAGCATATCTAATTTCCTATAGTGATGATTTGGGAGTCGTTTTTGTTTATGTGAATGCTTTCACATTGAAATTCTGAAAATTGTCCATTGCTTCTTTGTCAATGTGTAATTCGTGCAGTTTCTGCCACGTGAACATGCTAAATATTTCTGTAGTAGTTTATTTCTTAGAGGGTGCTAGATTGCTTTTCATTTAACAAAAAATTTAGTCATGTATAGCTACTGTGCATTTCACTTGACTCTACACAGGGTTTATGGGGATCTCGTGTTTGTTGCTTTTGTAAAAGTCATGAAGATTCTATAGTTTTATTTGTTGATGTTCTGCAAAAGTTTACTGTGGAAAAGTAATAGACTTAGAAGTATATTAAAATACACCAGTAAAGTCACCCACATATAAAAGACTACGTCAGTTGAAAAATGGAAGTAAAGGACACATGTATACTTGTCAAAGCATATTGCTGTTAATTTACGTACTACTACAGTACTGCTACTAGCACTTCTACCATTATGACTTGTGTTGTTGTGAGTATGGTTGAAGTAGAATTTGTGGATCTTCTCAAGGGGGTTTCATTTCTTCCGATGTTTTGTGTGATAAGTTACTTTTCAGGCTTTGTTATGGCCAAGGCTGTTGGTACTTTTATGGGTTTTCTAATTGCAGAGCTATAGAGGAATTGGGCTGAATTTATAAATTTATTTTCTGGAAGAGGACAACTTGTCCTCACTTCTTGTCACTTGTACTCCTCTTTTTGGCTGCTTTTTTTTACTTTATAATGCGCGTCTTCTAGTTTTCAATTACATGTATTATAACTACAATGGATTCTGATTACACATGGTTTAATTACTAGACCAATAGAGGAGCACCAGTTTGACTTGGAGCATTGGTGACTAAGTAGCAATGGTGTCAGACTGCTTTTCTTATGCATTCCATTAGGAACTATAGTTTTGTTGGTCCACCACTTTCATGCTTTTGTAAATTATGTGGTGTTTCTAACACTTCTAAAAGATGATCTCTATGGTCGTGGCACTCATTTGATAATCTTTGAATTCACTTCCTTTTTTAGTGGAATGCTGGTTGGAGAGTATTAGAAAACTGCATTTACCTTGGTAGTAAGATATTCTAATACATGTGTAACTCACACTTCTTTTTTAAGAGAGAGGAAAACAATGAAAACCTAATGGGGTTTCAAACTCGATACTTACTAGGGACATTTAATTGCTTTTATCTTAATAAAGGTATTTGTAGTATTCTTTAAAAGCCTCTTAATTGTCTCTTGCTGGTTAGACCTCCTTGTACCTTTTGCCTTGGATAGAGTTTGTGCTAGGTTGTTTTCTTTATTGTAGTCTTATGAGAAGTGTGAGTATACAGAATGAAATAATCTTGTTCTTTTGTCTGAAGATTTGGGATTGCAAGAAAAGCGTCTTGATGGAGAAGAGTATCTAGCAGTTATTGATGAATTCATGGAGGCAGTTTTTACTCGCTGGCCGAATGTAATTGTGCAGGTCTGTTTCGATATATTTTTGTCGCTGGCTGCTGAAATGCATTGAGACTATTTTCTTTTCCTGTGGGATTCTTATCAACAGATGTTTTCTCCTACAGTTTGAAGATTTTCAAAACAAGTGGGCTTTGACATTATTGCAGAGATATAGGCATAAATACAGAACGTTCAATGTTGATGTACAGGTATCACTTATCAATATGTTGTTGTTGGTGGATGTAGTTTCATAATTAATTACTGTATATTGATTGGAACATTCAAAGGCCGCTCATCTGGCAGCCTGCTTATGTTGGTATCTAATAACTGTTACATTATATCCAGACTTTCCTAATTAGCATAATACATTTGTGTTCTTGTTAACTAAAGATTTACTTAGGTCTGGTTGTTTATAAGAAAACAAAAGGTATGATGACAGGATGGACCTGCATAATTCTCTGTCAAATTACATCCATTCCTTCCTTTTGTTGTGATATGCCCAATTTCTAAAACTTTAGTTTTGGCCTCTATTTTCATTTAAACAGCACATATGCCGTAGTATGAATTCTGAAACTTTTGCTCAACACCTGTTGTTTGCAAAAAATCATGTAACCTTGATGTTGTTTTATTGATTCTCTAAAGAGGGTGGTTCTTTGATTGGGAAATCAATTAGCAGGTAGCCCTGCTGTGGGTTTATCATGTGCCCATGGCTATGGAATGTGGAATTACTATTACATAAAGTTGGGATTCGATTATTAAATTCTATCAAACATTTCGTCTTTCTCTGTATATTCTCGATCACCCACTTGGTATACTTAGTCTATCACTCTATTTATACTCCCTTCTTTTTTTTTTCTTTTTATCACCGTCAATAGCTAAAATAAGGCTTTGACATTATTGTTGTTATTGTCATTTGCCCCATCACAATAGAACCCCAAAAAAACTGTTGGCACCACCAACATCATCATTACCTCCATAAACAACAAAACTACCACTTTCAACTACTTAAAATCAAATTTTAATGTAAAGCAATAAACTGCTTCTCTTATATGAGCTCCACTTCAAACACAACTGAAAATCAAAAATTGCAAAGTTAGATAACCTTATTCATATGACTTTGTTTTCCTCTATTGAGAGTATTAAAGGAAGAAAATGAAATTTACACAAAGAAATCATTCAAATTTAAACAATTTTAAAACCATAGCATTTTCATCTTTAGCCAACCACAACTTCACCAAAGTATCTCAAGTCAGTATTTGTCCATGATAGTCAAATATGAACAACAAAATGCAATTGGAATCCTATTTATCACCACTCTTAGTGCAGCTTGATAGTTAAAAAAGGAGGAAAGCCAAGGTGGTCACTGCTGGAGAAAGAAAATAGGATCCCTGGTAAAAGGTGGTCATAGAATGTAAATGCTAGTGGGAGATTTTAGAGAAGGATTTCGTTTAGACGTAGTGGTAGCCTGGTACACAATTCTGTAGTGACAGCTTCCTTCTCACTTCATAATTCATCAGTGGTGTTGCAAAATTTATTTTGGTGGCACAAATGGGAGGAGGGAGAAGAGAGTGGGATATGATTGTTTGAGGTTTGGGGTTACTGGTGTGAGATTAGAATGTATAAGTTTATTTAAGGTAGATTAGTTGTGTGCAGTTTAATTATTGTAAGGTGGGACTTTGGAGCATTTAAGGGAGATTAATTGGAGACCTTTTAATAACTTTGAGTGTTTTTCAACTCTATTTTTTGAGTTACAATCGAGTGTCTCTTTGGTCAGATGTACGTGTATGATTGTTTTTCTGGAAACAGGGGATACCAACATAGTTGATTGTCTTTCTTTTGGAAACAGGGGACTGCCGGAGTTGCAATTGCTGGGCTACTGGGAGCTGTAAGGGCTCAAGGAAGGCCAATGAGTGACTTCCCTAAACAAAAGATTGTTGTTGCAGGAGCTGGAAGGTTCGCCTGTTTTATTTGTGGATGCAATTATTTGTTTCGAAAATGATTTGAGGTTTAATATTTATAAGCTTTATATTCATCTCATCATATACTGAAACACAAAGCATGTTGTAGGTTATTTGAAGTCTTCAGGAAATATGCCTATTGGATGAGCAAACGTTACGACTCACAATGCTTTAACATGTTATTAAATTACACTGTTGGACATAGTGCAAACGTTGCCCACCTCCCCCTAATGTGGCCATATTGTAAAGGTTTTTCCTGCTTACCATGACCAAACCATCCTCTTAACCAAAACCACTTTTTTGCATTGTGGTATTGGATGGCATCCATAGAGTAGAAACAAGGCCGCATCGCATCGCATAGTCTGCGTTGTAAAGATCTTCAAAATAAACGAACCGATCTTTACCACGCTATAAAGGTGTAAAAAAACCGTATCAAGGGATATCTTATGGTTTCGACCGAGATTTAGGCGCTATATTAACCGTATCACTTCCATTACCGCATCAGCATTCCGTTACCACGATCGCGACCATTACCGCATTTTTACACTATGATTGCATCTCTTTGCCATCTCAATATCTTTTGTAGCTTTTCAATCAATTTATTTGTTTGTATAGTTTACAAATATTTAATAGGAGTGATTGACTTCAGAGTTGACAAGCTTGTCATTTTGTTAAAAAAATGTCATTTCACCGATTTTTACAAGGCGAACCCTTTTTACTATAATTGTTTTCCAATTATATTAGTTTAAGTATCAGGAAGATCGAGAATTTCTGTTTTGCCCTATCTTGCCGGAAAAGGAATGATTATGATGCTGAATTAACCAAGATATTTCTTATTGGCTGGAGAGCTTTTCTTTGAGAAGAAGCTACACAAGATTTAGTTAGAAAAAACAAACAGAATACAACAAGCCCTACTGATTTTTTATTAGTATTGTGCTTAGGATATCAAAACGTGGTGAAATAATTATTGGAAGATTTTATGTAGGAATTCCTTCTAGTAATGTTAAAATTTTGTTTTTCACAATCTTGATACCAGAGGTAAGAGGGATAGCGCAAAAACGCAGTAATGGTCATGGTTGCGGTTATGGACTCCGTGACGCAGTAACGGAGATGTTGCGGTTGTTGTACCGCCAAATATTGGCGCAAACCATGAAAGATCTCTTGGAAATGCATAAAATGTCCTTTTTCATACCTTTACGATGCAGGTAATAACAGTTCAGTAAAAGTGAAAACCTTTACAATACGCCGGATACGACACGATGTGGCCTTATATTTAGGCTAAGGTCAGAGGTTCCACCCTGACTTTGCACTTATGTTGACATTTACAAACTATGACAAAGATAAATATCCCCCAGGGGCAGGAAAAAATTAGAGGGGTGTGCGACAGGACAAAGTTGTTTTAGTCTGGAGAGAAGTGGTTTGATGAAAGTAAAGGAAATGGTTGGGAGGTTCCTCTATTCTTTAAATTCTTAGCGTTTCTCTCTTTTTTTGGCTTCAGCTTCTTTTTGTTCTTTTTATCTATAATTAAGCTTGTGTGACTACAACCTCAAACATTTGAGCATGTCAAGAGTGGTTTATTTTAATTTTCCTGTTTAGATATTTTTGCAGGCATATGAAGAAGAATAAGATTGTAATTCCTGTTAGCCGTTGTCATTAATCAAGCAACTAACCTGTTGGTCTTGTTTATTATGACAGTTCAGGTGTGGGCGTTCTTAATGCTGCCAGGAAAACAATGGCAAGGATGTTGGGAAATGATGAGTCTGCTTTTGACAAAGCAAGGAGCCAATTCTGGGTGGTTGATGACAAGGTATGTGACCAAAAATGATTTCTAATGACTTACATAGCTAAATGATTGTGGAAGAATCTTTTGAGGAAGAAATTTTTGTCATAGCTAGGATCAATGTTACTCGAAACATAATTCGATTCCATGCAAAAAATGTTAATTTTGTGTTTGGAAACTTAAGAAACCAATCCAATATTAGCAAATATAGGGCAATGATTTTGTCCAAATACATTGATCACAAGTAAGAAATATAACCATAACACTAATCATAAATTAAATTTCTTAAAGTGGAACCTATTGTATTCGTTACAAATGGTTCCAAATGCGTTACGGGGGCAACGTTTCACCATACGCAATTTAATGGCTAGGATGTCAAATTAAGTTTAAATGGAGTTGAAAACTTTTATTTCTAGTGCTTGCCTGCCTCTTGACAATGGGCAATGGACGATAGGAGATAGGCATGGGATACTGAGAATATACTGAGAATTAATTGGGAGAGGAGATAGAGATTGATGAGAATTTTATTTTCCGTTTCCAATGATCCCATCACATTGGTTTATTGTTAGTGAGGACCTTATTTTGCTATATTGTTTTATGGATGTTTAGGACCTCTATGATATGAGATATTGGTTTGGGAGTGGACAAGGAAGATATGTTACCTAGATCGCAATACGATTCAGAATGTGGTACGAGAACAAAAACGCGGGACGTCACCTAAAGTGACTCCGAAACAACTTGGTACAATAATTAAAATTTATAGTTAATAATAAGAGTTGGAAAAATGAAACAAAAAAGTACTCCATACCATAGTAAGTGATAATAAAAAATTTATTATTATTATTAATTATTTATAATAGTAAAGTAATGTACTTCATCTACAATACTAACAGCTGTCAATGTTAGATTATGACCATGATTTACTTTTCAGGGATTGATTACAGAGAAGCGCGCTAATTTAGACCCCGAGGTCCGACCATTTGCGTGGAAAGAAAATGAAATCAGTCGACAAGGATTAAATGAAGGGGCAAAGCTGGTGGAAGTGGTGAGTGATCTTCTCATCTGTTGTTTTCCACTTACATGTTGAATATTTGTACAAGAATTTGTAATTCCTGAGAAGTTATACTGGATTGATTCGTCTAATGTCGTATTCCAACTTCTTTTTGGTTTTCACTGATTTCAATAGTATTGTAAATTATGAATCTGTTTAATCTGATGGGGGTAAATAAATTATAGTTTTTTGATTTTGGATTATGATGAACTATAGTCTATCTTACTAATCATTTGTGCTTCTTATTTATGTTAATTCATATGATGTTTGCAATTAGAGATCAATGAGAAACAACCTCTTTGTTATTGCAAAGGTACGGTTGCATTCTTTTGACCCTCTAAACCTAGTCTAACTTGGTTAATGGCATGTTTTTTTGTTGTAAAAATTATGAATCAAGGCTCTATTTGGGTCCTTCAATGACCTTTATGAAAATGCACTCGACTGCATCAGAGCACCCTTCCTTTTTCTTAGTGCAAGCCATTCTTATTTTTGTTGTTGAATTTAACGTTTACTCTTGTTTTCATTGCTCATCGCATTTTAACACAGGTCCGGCAGGTAAAACCTGATGTACTTTTGGGATTGTCCGCATGTGGAGGTTTGTTCTCAAAGGAGGTATGATTGGATGAATAGATCAAGTGATCTTTAGCATTATTTATTGCTTCCTTCTGGATTCTTCTATCCCCTTCCCAAATTTCTGGTTCATGCTGTAAATGATAGTTAAGAGTTAGTCTTTGTCCCTTTTTAACCTTGTTATGGTCGGGTGACAATATTGTAACTTTACATCTGATGAAAACTCTTCTTTTTTAGATAGAGATAGTTAATCGACCAGACAAATAAATATCTGATCAACCATTTAATCCCCCATGTGTCCTTGGTTTCCCATAAGCTAGTTAAACAACTACTCATTCATGGCTTAAATAAAACACTTGTCCTTTCAATAATATGCATAATGGTTGAAATTAACACTAAATAGCAATGGTGAAAATAGGGATCCAATATTAGAGAACAACATTTATAATCACAAGAACAAGTTATGCAAATAATATTTATAATCAGCCTAATACTACTACAAATAGCATAGTGGTAAGTCGAGGGTCGAACCACAAGAACAAGGGATGCTTAGACTCTAAGCTTGATGTGGGAAAGTTGTATGAAAGGTTGGTTGGTGGGTGACTAAACTAGTAACAAGGATAAGAAGCAAAACTAAATAATGAAAGATCTATTGGAAATAAAGATAAGTTAGGTCAAGGGAGATCGAACGGTAATCAATCGAGACACTCTAGATAGCGAGAGGAAGTTTGTGACCTTATAAGCCACATGAACAACCTATAATTTCCCTATGTCTCTCAAGGAGTGGCAGGACAAGATTCGAATCAAATATCAATCAATCATCATCAACCTCAACCCTAATCCTAAACATTGAAGACAAGACCAAACCTAGGATTTCACCAACCTAAAACCCTAGAAACCACTCAAACATATTTAAACTAAAAGCAATAAACATGGAAGGCATCAAAGGCAAGAAAATAAATGAGAAAGCATTAAAGGAATTGAAGAACAAGAAAGCATTAAATCTACACTAGGAAAGCATTAAATGAAAGTATAAATGAAAGCAATAAAGACATGGAAGCAATAAATGAATGAAACTTACAATAATGAAAGTGCTTGAATGAAGAAGAAAGCATAAATGAAGAACATAAAACTAATCTAGGGATTTAAACTAAGAAAACAAGTACAGGAATGATGTTCTAGAGTGAGGCACAAAGGCACCCACACTAAGCATAGGGTTTATTCAGATACAGGGGGCATTTATAAGCTAGGGAACAAAAAGGGTAAAAAACCCTAAAAGCCCTTGGGGTTTGGATTGGAAGAAAAGAAAAATCGCATAGAAACAAGTCCATTCGATCGAATGAACACCCATTCGACCGAATGGATTTACATTCGGCATTTCCAGGGGAATTTGAGCAAGGCCTTGGATCAGAACACCTCCATTCGACCGAATGGGGTCTCATTCGCACGAATGTTGTTGCATTCGCCTATTCCAGAGAAGTTCGATGCAAAATCTTTTGTGTTCATCCATTCGGCCGAATGGGGATTGTATTCGATCGAATGGTTCCTTAATCATAGCTTTGCAACTTAGTTGAAGTAGCTAACGGCCTCCGAACTTTGCGGGGCATATGGGAATGACTCGGAATGTGGTCCAAAGTCCAATACGCGTGCCTAATCTTCAATCAAAGTGTCTAAGTCTCATACGCAACGTAAAATACCTTGAAATCTCCGAAAATACCTGAAATCACCTCAAAACACCATGGAGACAAGTACAAGGTAAAATCATCTGTAAAGTGTGTAAAAAGTATTCTAAATCGCGAGACTCAACACTACAATAAGGAGATAAATGTGCTCTAAAACGAGCACATCACTAACTGATCAAAGTAGCTCGATTTGATGTGCAAGAAATACCTAAAATATGGGACTTTAATGAGAACACAACGACCACCAGGAACTACACGGGGTGAAAGATCTTCTCCCTAGGGAGCACTCAACGAACGCCCAATTTTGAACATCAAACAACTTCAGAAATTTGCCAAGTGATTTGCTTTGCTCGAGCATACCTAACCAAGTGTGCAAGGAAAGCTCTATTTTTACAACCAAACTTAGATTTTCTTTAAACCCTAGTGGATCAAGCTATCTTGCCCTAGGAAACACACCTATTTGAATTTATTGTTGTCTCTTAAGGTCTCTTATGACTTTGAGGAGTTATGTAATTCATGTCTATTTCCATTTTTCCACTTGATCTATGTTGGTGGATCTATCTTTGCACCCCTGTTTTAGCGAGGCACCTATTTGAGAGCTTGTTTGACCTAGCATGACGTTCATTGGTTTCCAAATTGGTTAAATTGTGTCGTTTGATTAATTGCAAAAAGTAAAATACTGAATATAGAAGTATTGAAGTTTATTTCATGTCGAGCTCTTCATTACCTTGATTTGTGTGGTTAAGACGTGAATTTCATGTCGGTTGTCACTGCTTTGTGTTTTGGTGGTGCTTATAAGAAAAGTTTTTCTAACTTGTGTAAAATTTAGGTGTTTAATATTTTTTTGGCTTTTGTGAGAACATGTTGTCCTTTAGTTGCATTATCAATTTCATTTCTTGATGAATATGGTTTCTTATTTTTAGAAATACGTAAGCAAGATGTTCTTAACCCGTATTGTTGGAAAAATACGAGAAATAGGACTTAGATGGTTTGGACATGTTACACTAAGGCTCTCTTCTGCCTTCAATATATACAAGGGTAACCTTACAGGATCGCTAAATGTAAGGGTAAATCCAAGAGTTAACATGATCAGTGTATTAAACAGTGCGGCTGGGGCATGCCTAGGCAATGCATTATGGATTAGGTTTGCCTAAGTTGCACAAAGGCCCAAAAAAGGTTCATTGGCTGCAGATTTCATGTTTATAGTCTGTTTTTAAACAAAAAGTTTTTAAACAAACTTATTCATGTCAATTTTTGTGCCTCACTTTGATGAGTCATGTGCCTCATGTGCCTGTGCCTAAAATTAGAACCCCTTATCACCTTAATATGTCGTTCCCTTTTATACATATTGAGTGGTTATAATTCAGGGTTGTAAGATTAGTTTCATAAAGTTGCTGTTATGGTTCTAGACTCTAATGCTTTCTCAAATTTTCGTTTAATTTGTTTTTAGCTCACTCTGTATTCACTGGTTTTGCCAAATGACTTATTTACTGATCATTCCGTCTGTATCCTTTTATGGGTTAATAAAACCATTCCTTTTACAAAAAACATGAATATCTTTATTTTTCAAGATTCTGACACTTTGACCGGGACTCTTGTTTCTTAAATGTGATTAGGTTTTGGAAGCTCTTAAAGATTCAACATCAACAAGGCCTGCAATCTTTGCGATGTCTAATCCCACAAAAAATGGTATGTTTTTTTCCTAAATTTTCTACCTTATGGATTTAGTCTTTTGTTCTTCTCAATGACAACGTTTCACATATCTAATACCTTTTTACAGATATTGGTCACTTTTTGTCCTTATGTCCTTTCTTTATAATGAACAGCTGAGTGCACCCCTGAGGAAGCATTCTCAATAGTAGGTGACCATATTGTGTACGCTAGTGGAAGTCCATTCAAAAATGTGGATCTTGGTATGCATTCATTCTAGTCAGCTAATATCTAACATTATTCATTACTGGCTTTTTTTTGTTTAATGTTATAGTTTGTTGAGTTTGTAAGTCATTACAATATCACATAACTGTCTCTGGTGCTTCTTTATGCTGAAGTCTGAACTACCTTAATCTCTCCTGGCTTATTATCTGATTGGCTTTTTTTGGAAATGTTTAAAGTCTTGGTAGCTTTTAACTTTATTTGTCTGCATAATTACGTGTTTGGAATAATCTAAGGCTTATTTTCAGGCAATGTGTTTGATAATGTGCAAGCAACGATATCAAGGTAGTGATTCCTGTAATGCAGTAGAGAATCGGTTATAGAATGGTGATAAGCATGAATCAAAGGACCAGTGGTAAACTTTACTTTTTTGGACTTCAATGTCCTTTAAGATAAAGTGAATTTTATTCCACATGGTGTCCGCTTGAGAAAACTGTAATTTTCATGTTAGATTTGGTAGCTTAAAAGAGACTAATGATGCTATGGGATGCTAGAGCTTGACAATTAGAATAAATAAGGGGAATTGATCCTCTCCCGTCCCTCTCCCACCTATCAAGCCATTGAAAGATGATCACTATTGTCATCTAGCTTGACTTTAATTTTCTTCAAGGTTGTGGTAGCACTTGGTAGATTTAGTATAGAAGAATTTAGCAAAGGTTATACAAAAGAAAATACCAAGTTAAACTAGCATTAAATGAAACCCATGTCCAATAGGAGTTTCTGAGTTCACTTATTGCTTGTTACATTTGATCTCCAAATCAAAATGGTTTCTATTCTGTTTGGGCGGTCGGGCATTATGCTTCCTTTTTATTGTTTATATAGAAAACCCTTCTGATGAAATATGCACACGCTTTAAAGAGAGTGTTTGTACATCTAAATGTTCCTGTCATCGCTTTGCTTTGGCTGAGTTACGTGGGAGATCGATGATAGCAGGACAAGGAATTTTCAAAAGTTTTCTTTTTTTTTTTTCTTTGCCTTTGGTTGTAGTGATGTTTGCATGTCTAATGGAAACCCCCTCAGCCCACTCTTTAAAACCTCAACAAATGCCGATGCAGTAATGTTGGTGGATGAACAAGTATGGTGTTCCTGATTTAACATTTTTTATATGATAGGAAATGGCAAGATTGGGCACGTTAATCAGGGAAACAACATGTACCTATTTCCTGGGTAAGTTTCTTGCTTTGCTTTTTGATACAAATTACTCCTATCGATTCTCATCTATTTTTTTTTATTCTCCAGGATTGGTCTAGGTGCCCTTCTTTCAGGCTCGAGGATCATCACAGATGGCATGTTTCAGGCTGCTGCAGAGCGGTAAGAATTACCGCTAGAATATAATCATGAACGATTTTTTTTGGAAATCCTTGTCATTATTTGTGTCCTTGATAGTGGATGTCCTGCTCAATCTCAGACCTTGCTTTTCTGTGGCCTGCTCATCAAAGCTTATATTAGTCTTGAATCTTGATCCAAGCCTATATGATCCTAGAAGATCAAATATATGTTGATAAAAACATATAGCTAGAATTTGATTGCATTTTACGCATATTGCAATTAATGGAGCATGTTTTGTTAGTTGAAGCTACCTGATTGCGTAGACTAGCTCTTTCTTGCTACACTGCTAAAATTTTGTTTTTGAAATTTCTTAATGTAAGAACCGCAGATGCTATTTAAGATAGGAAAATATCCTAACATGGCTTGCGCTTGCAATCTCAATCCAACCCAATTTGATTGCAAAGTGAATTCATTTCATCGTTGATTACAATGAAACTTCGGCTTGCTGTATGAATAAAATTTAATTAATAAATTTACTGAAGAGTTCTAGTTTCTGTAGGCTTTTGGTATAGATTGAAGACCTCTGATAGTAAAGTATACTGGTTTTTTCTCTTGATCTGCAGTTTAGCTGGATATATGACCGATGAGGAAGTTATCAACGGCATCATCTACCCTTCAACATCAAGGTTACTTTTAAAGCATTCATTGTTTTCATATTTCTATATCATGGCATATTCGTTTACAGCTTTAATTGTCCTTGAGCAGAATACGTGACATTACCAAAGAGGTAGCAGCAGCCGTAATTAAGGAAGCTGTAGAAAAGGACCTTGCAGAAGGCTATCGTGACATGGATGTTAGAGAGCTTAAAAAACTAAATGAGGTCGAAATACTTTCTAAATTTTTTTTTCCGTCTACACTTCTACTAATTGGCATTTTTGCGATTGTATGACCAATGTATGCTCTTACATTATCACAAGACATCTATTTATTTTAGTTGGTTAAAGTAACTTGGAGCTTGATCATTTAAAATCGTGAAAATTTTAATGTTGCTAAATGGACATCCAGGGCTTATTATGTAACTCTTCGTTGTTGTTTACCTATACAGGAGGAAATTCTTGAATATATAGAGAACAGCATGTGGGATCCGGAGTACCCTACACTAGTGTACAAGAAACGTTGAAGGCTAAAGAACGAGGATTTGAATATGGTTGTCGTAGTGAACCGAATTGGAAACTTGAGAAGCAATGTATCGTCTTCTCTGTTAGTTGATAACTTTTTTTTTCACCTGAAAGAGTCAAGTACTAATTTTTGTTGCTTATATATCTCTGCATTATGAATTTTTTGTCGGTTTCTCATGATTATCGGTATTATTTTCAATAAAGGTCTGGCTTTGAAGTGAAGATAACGCGTATGATGCACATTGAATGTTAAATAATGGTTGTTTTTAGAACCAGCACCTATACAATTTGTATGGAGTTATGTATGAATTGTTGTTTATTGATATTTGATGATGTCCATAAAATGTTATTGAAGATAATATGCATTGTCTATCTTGATGGAGCCAAAAACTTGTAACTTTTTGGTTTCGAATTATTATGTGGACTATAAGAAAACTACACTTTAGATTATGTGCATTTGTCATTTATATTAAATTGTAGATGATAGTTGTAATTAGGAGTTAAAAATACTTCCTTGTTTTTATAAGAGTAATGTTGAGAACATTTGATCCTCTCAAATCAAGCTTAAGTAATGGTTTCTTACTAGTTTTGGGTTAATCAAACGTTGTTGAAAAGGTTTGATAATAAAAAAGTTTTTATATAATCAGGTTGTTTCACTGTAACACGGTCTCATACAAGACGTATTGTGAAAATTTGAAAAAAGTAATATAAATAAACAACTTAATTCCAAAAATAAGGTTCGTGAAAACTTATTTCCCAAAATAAGCGTCCGTACATCCAAGCCTAGCCTCGGGATAAGTCGCTGTTAGTAACAGCGAAAGAGGAAAAAAAAAAGAAAAAGAAAAACCCCAAAGTCGCTGTTAGTAACAGCGAATGAGGAAAAAAAGAAAATTAAAACCCCAAAGTCGCTGTTAGTAACAGCGACTTTAAGGTTAACTGATAACTTCTTAATCTCGTAGGTTGGAATGAGGAAGTAACTGAGAACTGAAAACTTAAAAAACATTAAGTCGCTGTTACTAACAGCGACTTTGGGGTTTTTATTTTATTTTTTTTTTCCTCTTTCGCTGTTACTAACAACGACTTATCCAAACCAGTGGTTTGGATGTACGGAAGCTTATTTTGAGAAATAAGTTTTCACGGATCTTATTTTGGGACATAAGTTGTTAGAATGTCTTATTTTTTTCAAATCCTCACGGATTGTTGATTATGTGATAAATTTCCAAACTGTAGGTGCATGGGCCATGAAAAAAGGTTTTAAAAGGGGAGATTGGAAAAGTGAAACATCTTTAAAGAATAAAAATTACTTTAATTCTTTAAATAATGTTACAAAATTTACTTCGAAAAATCTTACATTTAGCTCATCTACTGTTAATTTTTTTTTTTTTGTTTATATATAAGAAAATTCAAAGAGTCGTGATGGTGGAACGAAATAGTGCAAAAGAAGATAAAGGACAAAAACAGGAGATTCAAGGAGCTTATGGCTTACACGGAGGAGGAGGATAGGACACATAAGGAGAGGTATAAAGAGGCAAAACAGGCGGCAAAGAAAGTAGTAGTGGAGGCAAAAGACATTAAGGATGTAGGTGGACGCGTACTCTTTAGACAAGAGGACATCAAGATGAGAGGGCATCAATATTTTTCCCAAGTGCTCAATGAGACTAGGGCTCTAAAGGAGGAAATTCGACAAACTTCAGACTTCCAAAGAACAACGTATCATGGGTCGATTATTAATATTACCACGGTGAAAGTAGGAGAAGCTTTTAAAAAAATAAAGGGATGAAAGGCAGTTGGACCTGATAACTTTCCGATTAAGGTGTAGAGGGGTTTAGGAGAGGAGGGAATTCATTGGCTTACTAACCTTTTTAATGTCATTTTGAGGTCTAGTAAGATGCCAGAACAATGGAAGGTTAGCACACGTATCCCACTGTTTAAAAACAACGGTGATGCACAAGTATGCGGGAACTATAAAGGGATCAAACTTCTAAGCCACCCTATGAAACTGTGGGAAAAAGTGATCGAGAAAAGAATTAGACGAGAGACGGCAATTAGAGAGAACCAATTCGGATTCATACCGGTAAGATTAACCACCGAGGCAATCCATCTTTTGAGGAGACTGATGGAAAAGTATATGGAGCGAAAGAATTATTTGCATCTGGTGTTCATTGACCTGGAGAAAGCGTACGATTGCATACCACGAAGCATCATTTGGGATAGCCTCAAGAATGAGGTATTTCACGAAGGTACATTGAGGTAATATAGGACATGTATGACAGAGTGACGACTAACATACATACACCGATGGGTATGACAGAGTGTTTCCCAATTAAAGTGGGACTACATCAGGGATCATCACTAAGTTCTTTCATTTTTACGGTCATTATGGAGGAAATCTCTAAATCCATCTGGAAACCGTACCATGGTGCATGCTTTTCGCCAACGATATAGTTTTGGCCGCAGAAACCAAGTAGGAGGTTAATAGTAAATTGGAAGAGTGGAAGGAAGCCTAGGAGGGTAAGGGGTTGCACACAAGTCGTACGAAGAAAAAATACCTGCGATGCAATTTCAGTGAGACAGAATCGATAGGGGAGCCAGCAGTGACCATAGGGGGAGAAGTTGTTGCATGTACGTCCAAGTTCAAATATTTGGAATCTTTGATTCAGAGTAATGGGGAGACTGATGGAGACATTACTAATCGTATACAAGCGGGCTGGCTTAAGTGGCCAGTAGCAACCGGAGTGCTTTGTGATAAAATGTTCCGAGGAGATTAAAAGATAAATTTTACCACGTTGGAATTAGGCCAACGTTGTTATATGGAACAAAATGTTGGCCATAAAGAAGGTTTTTGAACAGAGGATGGAAGTAACAGAGATGTGTATGCTGAGGTGGATGTCTGCTAATACTATGATGGATTGGATAAGAAACCAGGAGTTCAGGGAGAAGTTAGAGGTTACACCTCGCTCCACAAAGATGCAGGAGAACAGATTGAGATGGTTTGGGCATGTGCATAGAAAGACACATGACGCCCCAGTAAGAAGGATCGAATGCATCATAGTGGAGGGCAACAGAAATCGAGGAAGACCTAGGAGAATATGGGAGGAACAAATTAAAAGTAACATGCATGAACTTTACCTCTCCAAAGACCTGACCAGGGATAGGCACAGTTGGTGACGCCTTATTCACATCTTAGATTACTAAGCCCGTCCCTTTTACTCATCATTTGTTATTGTTTATTGCCTTCAATTATCGTTCTTTACCTCCTTCTTTACTTTTATCTTTATTTTTAGTTATTTGTACGTATTCTATTTATTCTATTTGTACGTTGCATGTTTCTCTCTCTTTGACGACCTTTCTCGAGCCGAGGGACTCTTTGACCGCACTCTCCTCTATGGGTATGACCTCCCGTCGTTCTTCCCTCCCCAGACTCTGATCATAGTTTTCTATGAGCGGGATAAGCTGAGAATGATGATGATGATTATAATATGGAAAAATTTTACTTTTACTCTAGGTTTTTTCTTTTAAAGGTTTCTTTAGCCTTGTACAGTTGTACTGATCAATTTGAAAATTGAAAAACTTACCCAAACTAATCTAATTTTATACTAATTTTCTTATAATAACTTTAAATTTTAATTAAATATGAATAATCTCAATTATAGGTGCGTTTATTAAGAATGTAAATAAGTCATTTAGAATAAAAAATTAAATATCGAATAATATTTTTATCAATGAATTATTATGTTTCTTTTTTAAAAAAAAAAAAAGCAAAGATACAAGTGCTTATGAGGTATTTTAGATAACTCTCCGTCAAAAGATTTCCTTCATTAATATATCAACATAAACTAATAAATAAACTTCACACACCCTTGAGAACTATCTCTCAAGGTAAAGACCTCACCTTTTGGTGATCTCTCACAAATACACTAATACAATGAAGAAGAAACTATAATTCTACTATTAACCCTAGTTACCTCTAATGTATTAGCCTCTCTACTGTTTTTCTAATTTTATTTAGGCCTTTATATAGCCCACAATATATTAGATTAACCTAGGACAAGCAAAATTATTCCCAAGCAAAAATCCCCTAAATAACAAAACGCAGTTTGACCCACTGTCTAGACTACTTGAACGAGTAGGTGATGTGCTCGGACGAGCACCTGGGATAGGAGCTCATTGTCTGCTGCCTTTGTGTGCCTCGAGTGAGCATACATCTTCTTTAGCCTTGCCTCATTCAAGGCGCACCCTTAGACCCTTGTTGAGCATTCTATTGTCTTGTTCAAGGCATCTCAAATCATCAACATTGATAACTTCATTAAGTGATCCAAACCTTAGCTTCTTAATCCTCATTACACACTCATCATTACTGTGTTACAATTACTCTCAAGTGTGTTGTGTGTAAGTCATAGAGTATGCTACTAGGTGATCAGAGTCACCTCCAACATTATGAAATTTGAGACTTGACATAACGATACATGTTTGACATTGTTATGTAATCACCTTAATTAATCACCTAAATACTTGATTATAAAAGAGAAAATTTAATATGTATAAGAAATATTTTGTGTATAAAATTCAATCAGCAAATCAAATTTAACATATCATCATCATCATCCTACCCATCATATCCCACTAATAGAAGAACTATGGACAGGGTCTGGGGAGGAAAGGACGGCGGCAACTCATACCCATAAAGGAGAGCGCGGCCAAAAGGAGTCTCCCGGCTTGAGGAAGATAGGAAAAATAGGAGATGTAGCTACACGGAGAAGATAAAAAAAATGCATATAAATAAATATAAAAATAAAAAGTAGAACCAACTACAAAATAAAGGAGAACAAAAACTAATAAAAAAGAAACTACAAAATCAAATTTAACATATATCTTTATAAAAATATGATGTGTAAAATTATCAAACTTTACACATTAAAAATAAAATATCATTAAATTTTAATTTATGCTATATAAGAATCTAAGGAGAATACTTGTCACCAAATCATGCATTGTTATGTATAATTTTCAAAATTAACCATTTAAATTAGGTATATACATATGAGGTGATATTATCTTTGTTGAAAAGTTACCTTAAATACTTAAAATCATAAGTGGTGTGATTTGAGTGTTACTTAATTACCTGTAAACTACAAAAATACTCTATTTGACAAAGCTCTAAATAGTAGTCATATATCATTTTAAAGCATAACTAATATTGTTTATATGATAGCTTATTGAAAATGATTTAAAGTCCTTAAAAAGTCCAAAAAAGTTGTCTAACTTTAACAGATGAATTCAGGAAAAATATCAATAATATCCTTGTGTTATTTAACTTTTTCAACAGAAACCTTTTTGCTTTTTTAATGGTTAAAAACTATTAAGTATTTTCATTTTTCTTTGATTTTAAATTTTAAAAAACTTAAAAACATAAAAAAAAAAATTTAAAAAAAAAAAAAACCTTAACTCACCCCACTTCCTCCACTTCTTCTTCATATGTTGTTTCTTTAATTTCTTATAATGAAAAAACATATAATTCAGACCACCATTTCAATTTCTTCAATTTCTTCAATCTCTTCTGATGTGAAAATTTATAATTTCGACTCTGAAATTCTCCGAATATGAAAAGTATAGAGTGAATCTCTTGAAATTTGGACCATCATCTAAAATTCCCTAAAGAGAAGAGGTCAAAGAGGAGTAGTGAGGTACTATAAGAATATCTTGAAAGTCATTGAATATGAAAATGAGGAGTAAATTAAGAAAGAATTGAGGAAATAGGCTTCATTATTTTAGTTCCAAAAATCAAGAACTCAAAGAACTGATTATGTGATAGCAAATATTGGTGTGGTGGTTGGTCTGGACAAATGTGAAGTCAACTTAGCTCAGACAGTGTTTTTGGTTCATGGTGGTTTGATTGGCATCGATAGGGACTAGGGTTGGTCAGAGGTAAGAAGGGTAGTGTTTTGGTGGGTGGTGGTTGGACTAGGTAAGAAAAAAGGTGGGAAGAGGGGGGTAGTGGTGAGAAGGGTGGAAGGAGGTGGTGGGGTGAGT
>NC_080050.1:8355498-8450498 GCF_026212465.1 Amaranthus tricolor | reverse complement strand
GGGCTGTGCTTAGGGATGCAGGCGGGGCGGGTCTAATAGAAGACCCGCCCCATCCCCGCCCCATCGGGGAGGGGATGGGTCTCGGTTTGATGGGTCATGGGGCGGGTACGGGTATAAAATCCATACCCACCGCGGGGATGGGTTTTAGGTGATACCCGCCCCATCCTCGCCTCGCCCCGCCCCGCCTCAAAATATGTACAAATTTTGGATGAGATTATTCTGGATTGATTTACTTTGGATGATTTTGAGTTGATGTTGAAATACTTTTGTTTTAGACATGTATATTTATTTGAAACTTTGGTTATGCGTTTGTTTGAGACAAGGATTGAATATAAATATGTGGCACAGAAGGGTATTAAGCGGGGATTTGGTGGTGGGGCGGGGATGATTTTAGATACAAACCCATCGGGGCGGGGACGGGGAAAAAAATTATACACGTCGCGGGGATGGGGATGGGGATGGGGATTGCATTAACAGATGGGGATGGGGATGG
Organism: Amaranthus tricolor; assembly: GCF_026212465.1. NCBI lineage: Eukaryota > Viridiplantae > Streptophyta > Magnoliopsida > Caryophyllales > Amaranthaceae > Amaranthus > Amaranthus tricolor. The sequence goes on along the minus strand of NC_080050.1, from coordinate 8,450,005 downwards.
GGATGGGGATGGTAATTCCAATACCCGCCCCGCCCCGCCCCGTTTGCATCCCTAGCTGTGCTTGTTGTTGCAGGAGGGGCTGTAGCTGTTGGCACCATTGGTGTGATTGATGATGAGGACACTGAAACGTTCATAGGCCTTCCTCCCTTTGATTTATCCATGCTGGAAGGGGGTTTGGGAGGGTTTTTGCACTTCGTTTTGTTATGTCCTAGTGCGCCACAATTGCCACACCTCCTTTACTTATACTCCCTCACCATAGACCCTTGTTTTTTCCCACCCTTAGCTTCATCAACCTCCAACCTCCTCTTCCTCTTATTAGGCCTACCAGAAATTTTTCTAAAGGGAGGTGGTAATGGCTTAGGGTTTGTGGAGGTAGGCCACATTTTATGCCCTGGCGTTCCATGGAACCTAGGTCCGTATGTCTTGGCATATGTCTTGACATGGTAAGCCTCATAGACAAAATCTATGTAGTCTAATTTTCTATACACAATGCAAGCAATGGCATGCTTGCAAAGTATTCCAATTAGTGTCCACCTACCACAATGACAAGTCTTATTTGTCAAGTTCACAACATAAGAATCCACTCAATCATCAACCTCAAACTCGAAAACATCAACAGGGATAACCTAACACCATGACATGACTTCTCATTGTTTTCAATTAATTTCACCACAGATGGCATAACAACTCCCTGAAACTTACTCGATCCTTCCCTCTTAACTGCACTCCTCTGCATTACATACCTCCTAATCCATTTCATCAATGAAATTATTAGTTTTCCCCTTACCTCCCTAAGCACATTGTTGAATGACTCACAACAATTATTCAAAAGCATACCAGATTTGCTCCTATTTGGGAAGGCATGTCTAGACCAATGCTTTGGGGGAATGGCATTTAGGTAGTCAAATGCATCTACAGAAATCTTCTTAATTGCATTCATTTCTTGATCAAAAGATGACTGTCAATGAAAAGTAATAGTTAATCAAATAGTTAATAAAAGATTAAGGAATTAAAGAACATTGATACCTTATTGAAAGCTTTGGCTGCACTCTAAAAGTGTTGCCTAAATAATTCTCCCGCAAACTTTATTTTGAAATTTTCCCAAATATGTCTACAACAAAATTTGATCTCAACGCCTAGAATTGGTCTGCAACCTGCCATAAAACCCTCTTTGCATGCTTGTAGACACACATACATTCTTTGGAAGAGTGGAGGTGGGTTCTCAATACCTATGCACTTAACTATGGCTGTACTACCTGAGCTGTAGTTCCTAATAGCCTCTGCATAATCCCATACTCTACCATACTCCTCATTTGCATCTCCAAATATTAACTTCTTTTCAATCCTCTTTGCCATATAACAGTTAGAATATTTAACCTCATAACCTAATTTCCTATTGACCTTTTTTTGAAAGGCCCTCACATCCCAACAAGGATTCTCCCTCCAATCCTCTAAGTACTTCTCAGTTAAGTACAATGCAGTAACCTTATTATTGTGATGTTGGTGACCACAACTGTGATCAGGAATATATGTTCTGATCTAAAAAGTCTCTTCCTCCTTCAGCTTAATTGCATGAACCTTAAAGCTGCACTTCTTCTCTTTCCCACAAACACAGTTAACCTTAAAGCTGCACTGTAATGTGCTTTTTCTTTTGTTTGTGAGGAAGAAGATGGAAGAGAGTATGAGGGAGTGGGAGTGACGACTACAAGTGAGCAACAAAAATATGGGTTTCATACTCATTATTATTATTATTATTATTATTATTATTATTATTATTATTATTATTATTATTATTATTATTATTTGTCAAACGATTTTCTATTAACATAAAACAAAAAACTTTACAAATAGGGTATAAACCTAGGTATCCGGGTTCCCCCTATCAATTGCATCAGTGTGAAAGTGGGGCCCACCTTCTACGAAGAGTTTCCCCACCTCACTCTTCATGTGCACAGGAGAAGCCGAGATATCTCAAAAAAGCCACACACGACATTACAAGAATTTGGCTTAAATAGGTACGATAAAAGGAACAAACAAAACAACAAGTTAAGCCAATAAGCAAAAGGGCTCAACTACAGGTTCCTCAACCAGAGTGCAGTGGCCCCATTTGGAGATAGAGAGGCGAATTTGATTTTGGAATCAGCTTTGATAGTGTCTACTACCCTTCCTACTGTCATTATCTTCTTCTGCCAAACCGCATCGTTTCTTACTTTCCATATAGCATATACAAGGTTGCAGAAGATTGCAGCTATCAGTTGCGATTTTCCCTTGGGTAAGCGACGTTTTCGAAGTATGTCTTTCATGTTCCCAATGTTCCAGTTTACGCCCATCCAATTTGTAAGTGCTTTCGTGCATTGAACGCTGAATTTACACTTGAAGAAGAGGTGTTCAATCGTTTCGGTTTGCGTTCCAATACTATCAATATGCTCCACATGGGTAACGACATCATTATTGATCAGACAAGGATCAAAGAGATCTTCCAAAAGTACTACATGGATCTCCTGTGCAATGATACAGATGATAGATGTCTTATCAATATGAAGGTTGTTTAAAAGGGCCCAGTTCTCTCAGCGGCGCACCAAAACCTACTCTCACTATCCTTCTTTGAGGAGGAGATTAAGAAGACACTCTGGAGTATCCCTGAAAACAAAGCTCCCGGTCTTGATGGGTTCAACAATGGATTCTACAATGGCCAGTGGTAGGTCCGGACGTGGTTAGTGCTATTCAGGACTTCTTCGACTCTGGGTCTTTCCCTAAGGCTTGGAATATGACAACCATCACCTTGATCCCGAAGACCTAGTGCCCAAAAGGTCCAGAAGACTATAGGCCCATCTCTTGCTACAATGTCATTTACAAATGCATCTCCAAACTTATCTATAGCAGACTCAAACTTGTATTGGGGTCTATCATCAACACCAATCAAGGAGCATTCGTCGCAGGGCGCAGCATCCTACATAATATCGTTCTCTGCCAGGACGTGGTAAAATATTATGGAAGGAAAAACTGCATGTCCAGCTGCCTCCTCAAAATAGATCTCCGGAAGGCATATGACACCCTAAATTGGGACTTCCTAAAGGATACGATGATCGCTCTTAGCTTCCCAGCCCAATTTGTCAAGAGAATCATGACTTGTGTTACTTCCACCCAATACTCCCTGATCTTAAACGGAAATCCACTTGAATCCTTTAAGGCTAAACGCGGAGTTCGACAAAGCGATCCTATGTCCCCTCTACTTTTTGTCATTGGCATGGAATACTTACCAAGTATCCTCAAAGTAGCAGGTGAAGCGAAGGATTTCAATTTCCACCCTAGATGCTCCAAGTTGAAACTTAATCATCTTATCTTTGCGGATGACTTGATGTTGTTCTTCAAAGGGGATATGCAATCCATCAAGATTCTCACCAAAGGTGTGGAAACCTTCTCCTCAAGCTCTGGACTCAGAGCCAATAACAACAAATCAGGTATATACCTTACTAGAGTTAATGATAGTTTCAGATCGTATGCTGCTAGTACTTTTGACTTTTCCTTCGAGACTCTTCCCGTTAAATACTTAGGCATGCCGCTCACATCCAAGCGGTACACTGCAGCCAATTGTGATTACCTAGTGGAGAAATTGACAAATTGGATACACTCCTGGTTCGCAAAGAGCCTCTCTTACACAGCTAGACTCCAACTCGTCAACTCGGTCCTCATGAGCATCGCTAACTACTGGAGCCAAACTGTTATCCTCCCCAAGCGTGTCCTGAACCAGATCAATGCGGTATGCAGGTCCTATCTTTGGCATGGTGAAACAGATAGTAAATCTCTAGTGAATGTGAATTGGGAGAAGGTATGCAGGCCCAAACAAGAAGGAGGGTTAGGCATCTGCAATTTGCAGCTTTGGAACCTAGTTGCTGTAGGTAAAATTGCTTGGCACATAAGCTCAAAGCAAGACTCTTTCTAGGTTAAATGGGTACATGAAGTGCATATGAAAAGAGGGCGATGGGAGCTCTTCAACGCCCCTATCACTGCAGACTGGGTGATCAAAAAACTTTGCAGGGTAAAGGAAAAGCCGAACAACTGGATGAAATCCCCTAAATATTTCATGGAAGTCGTCTACAAAGATCTCCTATGGACCGCGAATAAAGTGCGCTGGGCAGACACAGTGTGGAACAGAGCTGTCATTCCTAGAAGTCGCTTCGTGGTTTGGCCCGCCTACCATGAAAGACTCAAAACAAAGCAAAGGCTTAAGAGAGTGGGGTGGTGGAGGATAATCGATGCCCCATATGCGACTCCCAAACCGAAACGATAAAGCACCTCTTCTTCAACTGCGACTTCAGCTGTTAATGTGTGGAAGCGCTTAAGCACTGGCTGGGTGTCACCTGGAGTATCAAGAACATGAATGACTTACATCGCAAACGTCACATGCCTAAAACACAATGGTGACTTACAATAGCTATCTTCTGCAACCTAATCTATGCGATTTGGAACGTGAGAAATGAAGTTGTTTGGCAGAAGAAGGTTGCCAGAATCCAGAGGGTAGTTGAAACTATCAAAACAGACTCCAAAATCAAATTTAGCTCCCTAACTCTCAACGAATCTACTTACTGTTGGCTAAGGAACTTGTAATTTTGGCTAACATTGTCTATGCTTATAACTTTTCTTGTCTGGTGGCCTAGCAACCTCTGTTTATTTTGGTTTCTTTTGCTTAGTTATTTAGGCCAAGTTTTTTGTTTCACCGTGGCTTTTTTGAGATAACTAGGTCTCTCCTTTGCACATGAAGAGTGAGGAGGGGAAACTCTTCCTAGAAGGTGGCCCTCTCTTTCACATTGATGCACCTGACAAGGAGAGCCCTGGTTATCTGGGTTTTACCCTTGCTGTAATTATTTGTTTAGTGTTAATAGAAAATTGTTTGACAAAAAAAAAATAATAATAATAACATATAAATGATTATTTAATATAATAATAATGTTAATGACATTATAAATTAATTTCTTAATAATAATAATAATAATAATAATAATAATAATAATAACTTTGTGAAACTAAATAAGATCAGATCAGAAAGATTCAGATTAGATTAGAATGAAACAGACCATATCAAATTAGTCCTTAGTAAATTCAAATCAAATCCGATGAGATCAGACAAAGAGAACAGACCCTTACATAAGAAAGTCACCTACATTATTAGGCTATATATATTGGTGTATTCAAGCTAATTAGAAAGTGTTCACAAAAATAAGGACGTGAGTACATAAAATAAAAGAATAAGTGAGACATGAGCTCATAAATATAAGTAAACAGCGTAGAAGTGCAGAACAAATGTCCCACAGAAAATATTATGGTACAACTTATGATATAATTAAAAATTTATATTCAGCAAATAATATTGACAATATTTATTTGGTGCAATTATAAATTCTACCTGTGCCAAAAAATTCTATCAGGCGCCACCCTCCCATAAGAAAGATTCGAATTCACACCAATCTAAATCCCTTTAATTTCTGATTCTTACTTTCTCCAGCACAATTAGCAGCAGCGAATCTTCAACAATTCCCGGACGAACAAATTTATGCAGAATTGAAGAAATTATTTTTGCAGAAACAATGTCGGTGATTTGTAATCGAAGTAGATTGACATCGTCGTTGATCAGACGGTTGAAGCATCAAATTGCGATCGTTTTAAATCATAGATCGTTTACTACTTCAGAAGGTCATCGTCCTGCTATTGTTAATAAGCGTAGTCTAGACATTCTTCATGATCCTTGGTTTAACAAGGTATTTTTTTCGTGATTTCGTTGAATTTTTTTAGTACTTAAAATTTTTAGGAATTTAGTTTTGTGTATTTTTGACTAATTAATTTTGTGTAGTTGTTCATATTTGTTTGATTATGGCGGTCAGGTTTTTAGTTGAGTTTCTGCTGTTTGAGATTCTGATTAATTTTTGTCGTCAATTGATGTGATTGTTTGATTGTGTTGAAAGTTAACAGAATATTGGAGTTGTTTAGTGAGGAAGATAGCTCGGCAGCTAAAAATACTTTAGCGAAAAATTGAGGAAAGATTGATGTTGACTTGGATTCTGTTATGAATGAATAGCACCAGAAAGATGACTACTTTACTTGCTGGAGATACAGTGAGTTTTAGTGAAATGTGATTGGCCATTGATTTTATTGCAGTTCATTTAGTATGGAAGAAGTAGGAGAATGTTATTACTTATTAGGTCATTGATGATGACAAATTCTCACTTGATTTAGTAGTATAAGCATTGAAGGTTGAAGTGCATAGTGAATGGTCCCTAGGAGCAACTTGTTCAAAAATTGCTAATTTAGAACATGCTATTTCAACCGCAAATTTACCAAACACTCCATCTTACCGTGCCAAGATAATCTAAGATTGCTTAATAAATTATTTTTCCAAACATCAAATTAGGAGCGAGGGAGAGAATGAGGGTAAATTAGTTGCTATAGTATTCCAGTACTTCTGTTAGGTACATTCATCATATGGTGATAGGAAGAGAATAAGAAGGGTAGTTTATGTATGTATATTGACTTGTAAATCCTTCATCATTTAAATGCAAAAATTTGATTTTCATCTTTGAATAAATGGACTTTGATTATTAGTAATTTTATTTAGGGTTTTTTTTGTGCATGTTACAAAATGTTTTATATTTTGAAAATATACATTGAGACAAATTGGACGACATTTTACATTGTGACGTTTTTGTTTATACTTCTACAATATTGATAGTCAAAACTTAAAAGTTGGGTTCATCAATAGTGCAGAACACAATTTGTTGCAACTAAAAGAAAATCGATAACCATGAAGGTAGTATTAATTGATAAGTGAAGTTATATGCCTTATTTAAAATGGAAAAAGTACCTCTTAGTCAGTTTTTAGTTATCATGAATAATTTAATCTTTAGAAAGTACAAAATTTAATGAGAAGTTTAAAATAAAGATACAAAGCTCTTTGTAAAATGCAACTACTCAATTTGATGTTGAACTGTGTTGAGTTTTTTTGCTATCATTTTCATATTTAAATTTGTTTCACTTGTGATTTTTGGGATCTTCTAAATAAGATTTTATGACATATGATTGTTTGAATAGTAGGGCACCGCATTTTCCATGACAGAGCGTGAGAGGCTTGATCTTCGTGGACTTCTTCCACCAAATGTCATGACTACTGAGCAACAAATTGAACGATTTAGTCAGTTTCCACTACTCTATTTATTTGTCATTGCAATATCCATGCCTTTTCTTTAATAGCTTGATGTTTATACTCTCATTCTGTTGTATTTATCATTGTTTCCGGATCCTTTGCTAATTCTTGTGTTTTAATATTATCCTTTCATTCTTGTCCTTGTCATATCTAATAAGGATGTTCTTTTGGTTAAGGTGCAATTACATTGATTCTTATCAAGGTCGAGAATTGAAATAAAAATGCCTGATTTAATCATCATTATTCCATGTTAATGTACAAGGCACACTTGTAATAGTATGCTACAACACTTGTTATTTCATGAGAATACTCCTCTATTCTAGTGATATGTTTTTGGGAAAAAGCACTACAGTTGACCATAGTAGCTATTAACGTAAAATAGCTAACTCAAAGTTCATTAGACTTTGGCAACCATTGAGTGTTCGGACAAACCTTTACTCTTGTGTTAATAAATTCAAGCAACTGCCAAAAAGCAGCCAGTTCGAAGGTCCGTGCCTGAAATGAAATATCTAAAGCATGTGAGCTCTACCTTCAATGTTTAGGCGTCTCTGGATGATATAAAAGAAGTTCTGTTGAAAAAGTAGTACCCATAGGCACTTTGGAAGCAGTTTCCATTTTTATGAAAGTAGTATTATTTTTATAAGCTCCAAGTCCCATCAAGAATGTTGTTGGGTAGTTTCTATACTTGAAATCTTATCTTATTATTAAGGCTTTACTTAGGCTGTCCACCTTATGGTGGTGTTCATGAGCTCAGTTGGATTTTGAGTCTACTTGGTTACCAATTACTTTCTTTTCTAGCTATGGGAGGAACTTATGTGAGCATGAGTTAGCAATGAGATTGTGATATGAAGCAACTCTATTGTGAATATCAACACCATTGATTAGAATAAATTGTAGATTTGGTATACATCTTAGTATTTCATATCACAATCTGTATTGATGTCTATTAACCTAGAGCACTATCCTTTGCCCGTATAATGTCTGTACTTGTGATAGGAACTTTGGAGTATCATGTAAATCATTTTGTGATCACATTTGAAAGTTTTTTTTGGATGAGATAATTAGTCATAGAAGGTCATTATTTTACATCCGAAGAAAAGTTTGTTCAGATATCTGATCAAGTCTGATATGTATTGGGATATATTGATAATAAATTAGATTTATTGCTTACGCGTGATACGTCAAAACATTTTGGAGGTTGTCGATCGTCCATTCTAAGCAGGCAACATTATTTGTTACAATGGAGTGTTATGATCGTTCTTGTAACTATATAGGCGATGCAATGTTTGCTTCTCACCCAAATTGGAAATTAGTTATTTTCCTTGTATCTATATTAGTTCTTCTTGATGCTACTGGTGGACTATGTCTTGTATTCTATATTGCATATCTTGTATAAATTTGTTTCTTGTTACATCTTGCTACTACTGAATTTTAGTGCTTAACAAATGCTTGTTGCTAACTGTTATCAACAACACAGTGGCTGACTTGAGGAAACTTGAACTGACGACGAAGGATGGACCATCTGATACTTATGCTTTAGCAAAATGGAGGATTCTTAACCGATTGCATGACAGAAATGAAACGATGTACTACAAAGTGAGTCTACTTGTTATCTTACTTTAGTGTGTTTATTCACTTGACATTTGCAGTTATGTCTGACCCATCGTCAGCTTATTGCAATGGTTGTATTTTACTTTTTGATGCGCTTGTAAACTTTGTCGTGAGAGTGTGATACTTTGGATATGAGGGTATTATGGGTATTTCAGCATTAGTTAGCTATAGAGTATATTTGTATAAATAAGGATGAGGGGGAAATGGAAAAGATATCTGATATATCGTATACAAATTTAGTGGGTTCTATACTTCGTGGGAAAGTTCAAGCCTCTTGTATACTATCTTACTATTGTAATCTTGAATTACAACAATATACATCCTTTTATATTTCACTCAAGTTCTTTACTACTTGCTATGTTTGCCTCCAACTAATATTCTGGAATGATGATGCATCCAGTGTATGATGCATCCAATCTATTAGAAATCTGTGAACTGAAAATATTTTGGAAACATGTGTCTGAAATCATCTCTATTTATGTCTGTTTGATTTTAAATAATAATTGGATTAAAGCATTCAACACTATTGCTGAATGATCAAAATTTTTACATGAGCCCTTTCTATCTGAACTAATTTACCACGAACTTGTCAATCATTTGTGTGTCGATGTTTAGAATTCCATTTGTAGAATAGAGGAACCTCGTAATCTTGTTGAGTTTGACAGTTTATACACTGGTCTTTAGGGCAAAGATTTATAGCTTATTAATTCTAGATAACCTTTTCTTGATGAGCTTTCATTGAAATTCTAATTAAGTGTTAATATTTTTTGGAAAATTCCACGTGGTAACCACGAGTTTTTGACATTTCCATGTGGTAAACAAACATTTTTTTAATTCTCATGGTGCCCTGAAATTTCAACCTTTCCATGTGGTTGACAAAAGTTTTTTCTCTTTGTTAAATTAAATACTCATTTCAAACAAAATTTGATTAATGTGCCTCATATTGCGGCGTTTTTTTATAAAAAATCATTATGATGGGTAATAATAACATAAATTTAACAAATAGCTTTACCTTTTGTCTAGCAAGTGGAAAAGTTATAAGCTTAGGGTCACCATGGGATAAAATAAAAACGTTTGTCCACCAAGTGGAAAAGCCAAAAACTCATGGTCACCACATAAAAACTCCCTCTTTCTTTTTTTTTTTTTTTTTTTGTTGCTTAGGTTGAGTGTTGTGTATGACATCTTGGGCTCACAAATGGCTCTCTAGGCATCAGCATTTTTTATTCTATTAGCAAAGCACCTGAAATGCTATCCATGAAGTTAATGTCATCGAGGATATAATATACTTCTATTAATTCTTGTATATGGGGTAGAAGTGCATTTAACTTAATTTGATGCCTTGACAATTAGGACTTGGTAATCATGAACTAACCTTTGTTTTATCTGTTGCATCTGCATGTGGTTGGTGATGTTTGTAAAATGTTAGAAGCTCTCACAATATTTAAATTATATTGTCAGGTTTTAATTGCGAATATCGAAGAATACGCTCCAATTGTGTATACTCCTACAGTTGGTCTTGTTTGCCAGAAATTCAGTGGGTTATATAGAAGGCCACGAGGAATGTATTTTAGCTCCGATGATCGTGGAGAAATGATGTCAATGGTATACAATTGGCCTGCAGAACAGGTATGACTAATAACATACTGATCTTTGATTCAGGAGTAATTTTTTTAAGCTTTATCACTCATTGTATAGACTTGCAATGATGTTTACAACACTAACAGTGAGAATCCTTCAATATAGTTACTGCTATGCAAATCATTGATCTAGTCCTTGGTTACTATTTCTGCCTTTTATTGTCTTCTTGGGTTAACTCTAAGTTATGTGATTCTACCCCTTTTATGTATTGTGTCAGCTTCTTGTCTCACCTGTATAATATGAGCTCTTACATCCAAAAGAAAATAGATAACTGACTATATGACCGACTATCACTTACAGAGTTGTCTTACATGGCTATTACGGCTAGAATGAGTAAGCAGTCAAATGGACTAGAACTTTTCAAATTTCTAGTTTAGTGTTTGGAAATTTGACAGTTGCTTGTGGATGAACAATATTTTCTTAAATATTTGCACATATATTAGCAGCTAGAATCAGTGGACTGGTTCTTCTATGCCTACTTCTGTTGATATTGCTTTTGACTTACAATTTTTTTTCACATTGTTTTCTAATGGTGCAGTGTTGATTGAGTCTTCTGACTTTGCAGGTTGATATGATAGTGGTGACTGATGGTAGTAGAATTTTGGGACTTGGAGATCTAGGAGTTCAGGGTATTGGTATTGCAATTGGAAAATTAGATTTATATGTTGCTGCTGCAGGGATCAACCCACAAAGAGTAATTTCTTGAGTTCTCAGTAATGTTTGTGACTGCAAATTGTCTTATTTTGTGCTTCTCATTTTATTGCCAATTGGATTACTCTCTTTTTTACGTCTCTTTCTTTTTGCCTTTGCTTTTGTAACTACTTAGCCATAAAACCACTTTTATAAAAATTCTCCTTTCTTGCGTAAGTAATTGACTTTTTACATAAAGTGTTTATATCAACGTATATTATGCTTTTGCATTTAAATATGACTAATAATACTGAATTGGTATTTAATTTCTAACTGATAAGTAATAAGTAAACATTAAATATTTGTTAATTTTTTTAGTGAAGTAGCCATGTACTGAAAAGAAAAGATCATTTTGATCAAGAATGGGAAGTTGTTTTGGATAGAATAATTTTGGATGCGTTAATCATTCATGTTGATCTCAGTAGACATTATTTATCCCTATTTTGACTTCTAGAAAGGGAATGACATTGCCTTCCTCCTCTTTTTCTCAAGGTTTTCTAAAATTATCACATCTCACACCCTAATGACCTTAGTCCCTATCTCTACCTCAACCTTAAATATGTTCCTCAAGTACTCTCCACACTTTATCAATCGAAGCTGCTTGTTCTCCTCTTGAACATTCTTTCCGCAATCGCCTTAAAGGTGCTTTCTTCTTTGCCACTTTATCATTCTAAAAACTTTACACACCTAAAAGTGACCATGATCTCAATGTGCCCTTTGACCACACAATCAAAGATAAACAATATAGCCAGTTACCTTGAGTTTTAGTCTTAGGTTAAGTGCGAGCCGAACACAACATATTTGATAGGGGATATGCAGTATGAAGAGATGTATAATATAGTGAAACTTAGTGGTAGCCAGTGAGTGACTCGATTAGATACTAATAAGAGATAATCTAGGGCTGTCAAGGATCAGGAATAAGATTAACATAATCTTAGAACACATAGGAATATGAATTATCCCTGAAATTCAATGGTGTATTACAGAACCCCAATTAGAAAGGATAGAAAGATCAAACAAGAGGTCTACCTTTGTGCACGGTAAAAACCTAATAAACATACAAATTAAAAAATATTTTACACCATGAATAACTATCAACAACCAAAACCATATCGAGGTCAGACCCTAAAAAAAGGCTTATGAAAATAGGTTGTCACCTGTGCTATTTATAGTTTTTACAAGATAGGTTAAAGTAGAGTTGTTCAATGTGACCCGACCTGAAAATCAAACCTGAAACCGAAAGTTATCCGACCTGAAAATGCCTTTCTTTTTTAGGCTTACCGAACCGACATTACCCAAACCGAAATTGCACCCCAACTAATTGATAACCGAAAATGGGAAAACTGAACCCGAACTGCGACCGATTTTTATAACCGACATATAACTATTACCCGAGATTACCGGAACCTAATTGTGATTGAATCGAGTCTTATCCGACCCGTATTATGCTCGAAACTGAACTCGACCCGGCTAAAACCAACTTAACCCGAACCAATTTTTGATCGAACTGCTGTAAACGTGAACCAATTTTTAACATGGAAGTATGATCTACTCATATTCAATCAACTTCTTAGTTAATCTAATAAAGTGAGATATTTTCATAAATTAAAATTTAAAATACATGGTTTTATATATTTAGAGTTAATAATCAATGGTCAATGCTTATTAAACTATTTTTAATCAAATTAGATGAAAAATGATAAAACTTTAATTTTAATTTACAGTCAAACAAGTAAAAGTAACAAAGAAAGTTTAACTATTTCCCTTAAGTAAAGAGAATCTTGTCATCAATTAAAAAATGACTAGCAACTTAATGTGACATTGACTCGATCGATAGTAATTAGTAACTCGTAGCCGAATTCTGCTTGAAAAAAATACTCGGACTCGTTTTGTACCTGATAAAATCAAACAAATTATTAACCGATGACAACCCGAGACCGATTGACACTCGACTCGAACTTCAACCGACACCGAACCGATGCAAACCCGATGGCTCGAATAATTGATCTTCAACCGAACCGTGACTAACCGACCCGACCCAAGTGTGAGCCGTCGTAACACGCATATGAAAAATAACCGATTCGAAATTCAACCGAACCGAATGACACCCATCCGAAACCGACCCGATCACCCGAATGAACACCTTTAGGTTAAACTAAACAAAAAAATAGAATAATCTCTTGATGGTCCGCGATATTCGACTAGTATCCGGAAGACCTGACCGACTAGTTACAAAATACCACAGAACTAACAAAGCAAAAACATATTACCATACCCGACTAGGTTTCTCCTGAAATGCTTCATCGATTTACGAAACCCGATCGAGTTTTCTAGTCGTAGTAGTTTATGTCTATTGGAGCACTCGCGACCAGATCGAGTATTTATATACTCTTTTCTGAATACATCCTTTTATTCATATTCTTTCCAGCTTTGTCCAAATCCTTGCTTATTGTTTCCGTCTTCCAAAAGCTCATACTCTTCTATAAAAAACGCTCATTTTACCGCAAGACAAGTTGAGGCCCAAAAACATTAACCCAAGCGTAAAATGCAATGAAAAGTAGAAAAATAGCATAGAAACACTTCATTTAAGCTCCTAAATAAGGGGAAAACATGTATTAAATGATGTTCTTAGAACAAGAAAAGAAATATATGACACTGTGGTGTACTCCATGTATACTTTTTGATAAGATCTTTGAAGGTTGATTTAGTTATTATAACATATAACAAAGATGATGAAAATGGTAAAAGCAATCACGTATTTTTTCCAAGATGAGTGCAAATGGTGGCTGTTGAACTTGTTATGTGATTATGTAATGCATTCAGAAGGAAGGCATCTGCTAACCTATAAAAGGTGTAACAAGAGTAAGGGCACAAAAGATACTGAGCACTAATGAAGAAAGAGAATATGGTTATAACAAATGCCATGTCAGCAAAAGGAATATTTTCTGTTATTCTTGCTGTTAGAAATATGCACTGTACCTTGCATTGTATTCAATATCTAGAACCCTTCTAGAATGACCTAGCTAAGCTGTAAGCTAGTCTATATATAGCTAAATAATTATCAGTGTAAGGCATCCAGAAATGAATGAACAGTGATATTTTCTCTTACTTGTTTAGAGCTATATTTTCAATTGCTTGATTTCATGTTCCCTAATTCTTCTTTACTGTTTCTTCTTCTTCTTCTTCCCTTAAATTCAACCTCCTTCTTCCTTAAATCTCTTCCCTAACAGCCTTAACCTTACAAATTGGTATCAGAGCCACGATCCATGGGCAATCCCACTTATCAACAACGAATCGAGTCTTTAGAGCAAGAATTCGATTTACGCAAAGAACTCATTCCTACCCAGATTCAGGGTGAAGTTGCCGCTTTGGAAGACCGTATGAATCAACAATAGGAATCCTTAAAGGATTCTTTAGTAGCCATGATACTTGACAGTCAACACAAAATTCAAGATTCTCTATCCCTCAACTCTACCCCACACCAACAATCTCCCCCACCTCATTCCATTCCTCCTGTAAACCAGCCAGTGTCCCATCCTCCCCTTGCCCCTATTCCTTTCCCCATTAATCCTCTTTACAGTACCACTACATCTGCAATGAGTCTTCCATCTCCTACGCTACCATTCTTACCCAATCCTCTTTACAGTACCACTACATCTGCAATGAGTCTTCCATCTCTTACGCTACCATTCTTACCCAACATACCTCCGCAACCGAGTATTCCATTTTCTACTCCTACATTTCTACCCAACATGCCTCCGCCACATACTCATCCCTATAATGCCATCCATTATGATACTGCCTATCTCAACCCACCTTACCCACATATTCCCCAATCATCGTGAGAATTGGAGAACAAAAAGAATTGACATACCTACTTTTACAGGAGATAGCCTGGATAGCTGGATACTTTGTGCGGAGCAATTTTTTAATTTTTACCACTTGACCGAGGCGGAGCGCATGGAAGCGGCTGTTAGTATGGATAAGGAGGCCATTCTTTGGTTTCATTGGGAAAATCAGCTTAATCCAATTCGCAACTGGGAGGAGCTTAAGAGCTTGATTTTGAGGTATTTTCGCCCCCTTGACCAAGGATCCTTATGTGAGCAATGGTTATCGGTTAAGCAGAGTGGCTCGGTGGCCGATTACCATAAGGAATTTGTGGAGAAGGTGATAGCCATGGGAAGAGTACCTGAGGATATTATGTTGGGGTCATTTGTGAATGGGTTAAATGAGTGGATTAAAAGAGAACTAAGGCTTTTTGAACCCACCTCTCTTAAAAAGGCAATGGAGTGGGCCCAGTACTTGGACCACATGTGTCTTTTCTCCAATGAACCCACCGGTCCACCTCTTGTTTCCCCACCTGTGAAAACATCCTGTCCCAAGCAACATTCACTGACTTTCTATTCTAAACCCAGTAATACTACCGATTACACTCACCGTCGCCCAAACTTCCATACCCAACCTCCCCAACCTTCCAAACCTACCCTCAAATTATCTGAAAAAGAACTTCGAGAGAAGCGTGCTAAGGGATTATGCTTTCGATGTGATGGGCGTTGGTCCATCAATCATGTGTGTAAAAACCAGGAACTCAGTTTATTGGTCACCATTGAGGAGGATCCGGAGGACGAGGATGTTCCATTCACTGAGCCCGAAGAGGTCACTAAGGAGATTACCATGGCTGGGATTTCGTTAAGCTCGGTAGTGGGCATCACAAGACCTAAAACTATGAAACTAATGGGAGATATCAATGGCGAACCTGTGGTGATATTAATCGATTCTGGCGCCACCAATAATTTTATATCCACATCCTTAGTCCAACGCTTGAATCTGCCGATTACTGTTTGCCTTAACTTTGGTGTAGTGTTGGGTACTGGTCACGAAGTTGTTGGAAATGGTGAATGCCAAAATATCTTACTGTCCTTCCAAGGGATATCTACCTCCATTGATTTGTTGGTCTTGGAATTGGGTCACACCGATGTAGTGTTAGGAGTTCAATGGTTGGAGACTTTGGGTCCTGTGGTAGTTGACTGGAAGCAATAAACAATGCAATTTGTGGTTGATGACAAGCAAGTTACCATCACAAATTTCTTTCAAAGCCATGCTCAAAACTATCCAGTGTGAAGGTAGTGGAGTCCTTATTGAGTATAATGGGTTGGTACAGGAGCCTTTGCCAACTGAGATACCCAGCTTCTTACAACCTGTGTTGCTAGCCCATCAACAAGCTTTTTATCCTATCACTCACTTATCCCCTTCCAGACCAAATGACCATGCTATCGTCCTTAAGGAGGGCACCAACCTCATCAATGTTCGGCCTTACCGTTACCCTCAAATCCCAAAAACAGAAATTGAGAACCTAGTGTTCGATATGCTCAAAGCCGCCATTATCCAACCTTCTCAAAGGCCATTCTATAGACCTGTCCTTTTGGTAAAGAAGAAGGATGGTTCTTGGCGATTTTGCGTTGATTATAGAGCTCTAAACAAAGCCACTGTTCCGGATAAGTACCCTATTCCAATTATCGGTGAGCTCCTCGATGAACTTCACGGAGCTACCATTTTCACCAAATTGGACTTAAATTCGAGGTATCATCAAATTCGTATGCGTCCAGAGGATGTGTGCAAAACTACCTTCCGAACTCACGAAGGCCACTACGAATTTTTAGTCATGCCTTTCGGCTTGACTAATGCCCCGACCACTTTTCAAGCTTCAATGAACAATATTTTTCGCCCATTTCTTCACAAATTTGTTTTGGTCTTTTTTGATAACATTCTTATTTATAGTCCCACTAAAACCTTGCACGCACAACATTTGGCTACTGTGTTACAAATTCTCATTGAGAACCAATTGTTTGTTAATGCAAAAAAGTGTGATATTGGCTTGGAACAAGTGCCCTATTTGGGTCATATCATTTTTGCAAAAGGTGTAGCTATGATGACTCCAACGTAGTAGCCATGCTTTCATGGCCTATTCCACAAAATCTGAAGTAGTTGCGTGGTTTTCTTGGTCTCACTGGGTATTATCGCAAGTTTGTCGCCCGCTATGCTCATATTGCAAAGCCCCTCATAGATCAATTTAAAAAAGACTTCTTTTGCAGCAGCAGAAACATTCTCATCAATCACCTGCCAGCCTTTTGCAACCTCTCCCCATTCCGAGCCAAGTGTGGGCCGATATTTCATTGGACTTTATTGATGGTTTACCAAAATCTCAGGGCTTTGATTCAGTGTTGGTCGTTGTTGATTGTCTTACTAAGTATGGCCATTTTTTTACTCCTTTGCAATCCCTTCACTGCTTTCACTGTGGCTACTCTTTTCGTTAAAGAGATTTTTCGCCTCCATGGATTCCCATCTACCATTGTTTTTGTAACACCCCTAAATTTCCAACCCCTTAAACGGAACCAGAAATCGTGAAGGAAGGGAGGAAATTCGGTTGTTACATAAAAGAAAAGGGAGAATAATTAGAATAACGCTAAAGATTAATTAAAAAGGTGAGTAAGTGGAAATTTCGGCAGCATCTTTGGTGAAAACTGAGGATGTAACAAGGATATATAAATGGATAACATAACTAAATAAATCTAAGGTCTTTAATGCCTTCAAGAATACGTCGCGATGGAAAGAATCATCGTCAGCTTCTCAAATCATCAACTCTAACAAGGATCGTGGTTCCAGTGTTAACGCATCGATCTGACGGATACTAAAGGAGTATTCTCACTACTGTACATCCAAAAACTACGCAGCGGAACTATGGATCATACAAGGAGTCACATGGCTCCATACATAAGAAATTATACAATCCTAAAAGAAAACTTTACAAGTAATATAGAAGCTACAAGCATTAGACAATTTGTACACAATTGTTATGACCGTACTCCGCTCTTTCCTCCAATGCAAAGCAAAAGAAGCTCCTATACCTGTCATGTCAAGCTATGATCCTCCTGCTGCTCAACATAATGACCATAGTCAGATGTGTCATAGCAGGATCATAGAGAGTCATGAGCAAACAACAACAAACACATACACGTCAGTAATTAATGAACTTATAACAATTGAAGTCATTGAACAAAACTATAGACAACGATATAGTATGGCAATAACGAGTCTACTCATCTGTCTAAACACCTCTATTTACTCATAATTTCTCTTTCCAACTACTAATCTCTCGAGTATATTCAAAGGTAGTGGATCCTTTCTCTATTCATGGCATAGTGACACGGCCAAGGGCGTTATCGGCCATTCGGCGCCCATGGCAAAGTATGAGCTCATGCCCTCTCCAGCTAACCCTCTCGGGTCCTACCTTCGGGAAAAACTAACACACTGGGGTACTAAACCAGTGAAGAGGCCACCATATTGGGGTTTGCAAGGCCCGCATGGTAACATCTCGGTCAAGGGGCGGTATCGGCCATCCGGCGCCTAGTGACCCAAGCATGCTCATACCCCCCTTACGGTGGTCCCGTCAGACCTCACCTAGGGGACTACTAAATCAGCCGGACATAATCCAGTTGAGTCACGCCAACTAATCATAAATTAAGGCTCAATAAGTAGGAAATCACTTCGATACCACGCACAACCTTGGTGCGTTCTCTACTATTTAGAAATCTGTTCTCATAGTCTCTTAAGGCTTTTATTCTACTTGCCTATATCACTATTATGACTATTCACTAGCATGGTTTACTTTTTGGCGTTCTATAATTCTAATGCCATGCATATAATCATGTAATATTGATAATACTTTGAAACGATGAATATAATAATTAATTACTGCGTGTACGTACCTGGAAACGTCACTGCACGACCACAAGTTACAAAAATCACCCAACTAAGGGTCAACTTTCCTCTTATAAACTGGGAACCTATACAAGTTAGGAATTGAACTTATAAGTTCTCTTAACTACTTTGTCATACCAACTAAATGCCCAAGTAAACACTATCATCCGCTTGAGCTAAGTTTCCAATTGCTCTAACACACACATCTCATTTAACACCCATCATAATCATTGACTCAACAACAATATAAGTCTTTCCATCAATTTAAGAATAAAAGGATTATGTAAATCGTTCCTTTACATCAACCATATTTGACTTATATTGATTCACGTTACCAAAAAAAATAACAAATCACACTTGAATCTTACGATGTTAATATAGTGTTAATATGATGATAATGACAAATCTTAAAGTTATCACATCGCAATATCATTTATTACATTCTCCAAGGTTAGAAAGAACTATAATCAAACATCGTAAAAAGTAACTTTAGCAACCATCAATGATAAGTTGACACTATATTCATGATGTAGCTATAATAACAACCTAACAAAAGTACTTGTGATTAACAACAATCAAACAATACTAATTAACAACTATTACTCCCAATTAAGAACCAAGACCACTTCCATAGTCAACTACAAGCATACCATTACCAACTATCACTTATCACAACAATAGATAACCAAACTAAGCCTTAAAACAATTTGTAAAGTTTTCCAATCAACCATCTCACTACCAAATGTAGCATACACACACACTATAAGTAATTTCATCTCCAAATCGAGCCCTAGACATGATAAAGATGACATTTTTAACCAATACTCATTTCAACTATTCAAAGTAGTAACTCAATAATCAAGTAAACATCAATTTATCAAAGAAATACTTAGAAATCAAAGAACAAATGGCTCACAATTATAGAGTTAGAGAAAGGGAGCGAAAGCAAGGGACTTGTAATGGTGGTTTGCACGGCTGGGGTGTACACAGAGGCGGCACAGCCCTTGTGGTGGTGCTACTGGCGTGTGCGGGTAGGAGAAGGTCAAGGCTGCTGCTCGTGGGAGGGGAAACGGGTTGGTGCTGCCGGCTGCTGCTCGTGGAGGGAGGCGCGCCTGCTGTTGCTGCTCGTGGAGGTTGTCGGCTGCTCACAGGGAGGGAGGAAGGAGTGAGAGAAAGAGAGAAGAGAAGAAAGGGGATGGGAGTGACGACTTCTTGAGCATTTAGGGTTTTCACGGGTTTTTATACTTGTTATTACTATTATTATTATTATTATTATTATTATTATTATTATTATTATTATTATTATTATTATTTTTATGTTTATTTATTATTAAGTTTATTTATTTATTTATTTTTATCGCGATTCATTTTCTTGCGAGACCCAACTAAGAGACTCACCTTCGTGGGCTCACACATTTTAATAAAATAATCATTTTGATTCGAACCTCTTTATTTAAGAAATCGTAACTATATTTTTAATATATATATATATATATATATATATATATATATATATATATATATAAGTTAACATTTAATTCATGTATGCAAGAAGTTTATTAAAACTAATTCAGAAATAATTAAATATAATTGTAAAATCTTTAAAAACTATTAAAATATTAAATAATTACGTCATTAAATTTTCGGGGTGTTACAGTTTCTGATCTTGATCGGGTTTTCGTTAGTCAATTTTGGAAAGAACTCTTTCGCCTTCAACAGACTAAACTACTCCGCAGTACGGTCTTCCACCCCCAAACCGATGGTCAGACTGACATTGTTAAGAAGACTTTGGAAACTTATCTTTGGTGCTTTATCAATGGTAACCCAAAAAAATGGGCAACATGGCTACCTTGGGCCGAATATTCTTACAATACCTCCCCTCACTCTTCGATCCTCATGATCCCTTTTCAAGCTCTCTATGGCCGTGTTCCACCTCACCTAGTCCGTTTTCAAATTACTACTCCTGTTGATAGTTTGGAAGAGTTATTGGTTGAACGTGATGCTGTGTTAGATGAATTGCAATTTAATTTGGCTCGGGCTCAACAAATCATGAAGTGGTATGCAGATAAACATAAACGCCAAATTTCATTCAATATTGGTGATCTTATTTACATCAAGTTACAACCCTACAGACAAAAATATTTGGCTACTCGCAGGAATCAGAAATTAGCTCCTCGCTTCTATGGTCCAAGAAAAATTTTACAAAAAATAGGGCCGTGCTTATTGTCTGGAACTGCCACCCTCCAGTCTTATTCATCCCACATTCCATTTGTCTCATCTGAAGGTTGCTATTGGTTCTGCTCCTGCCTTTGCTTTGCCACCTCAGTTGAATGCTGACCTGGAACTTTGTGTGGAGCTTGTAGACATTTTGGACATACGTTACACCACTTCTCCATCAGATGACTCTTGTGAAGTTTTGGTGTTGTGGCAAGGGCGGTCCTCTTCTGAGGCCACTTGGGAGAACTTTCACAGGTTGCAAGCAGCTTTTCCTTCTCATCACCTTGAGGGCAAGGTGACTTTGCTGCCCCGGGGTAATGTAATGCATTCTGGAGGAAGGCATCTGCTAATCTACAAAAGGCGTAACAAGAGTAAGGGCACAAAAGATGCTGAGCAGTAATGAAGAAAGAGAATATGGTTATAACAAACGCCACGTCAGCAAAAGGAATATTTTCTGTTATTCTTGCTGTTAGAAATATGCACTGTACCTTGCATTGTATTCAACATCTAGAACCCTTCTAAAAGGACCTAGCTAAGCTGTAACCTAGTCTATATATAGCTAAATAATTATCAATGTAAGGCATCCAGAAATGAATGAGCAGCGGTGTTTTCTCTTTCCTTTTCCCTAATTCTTCTTTACTGTTTCTTCTTCTTCCCTTAAATTCAACCTCCTTCTTCCTTAAATCCCTTCCCTAACAGCCTTAACCTTACAAATTGATTCAAAATTTGGACTTGTTTGTGTGACTGACATTAAGGAGAAGATAGGTTTTGGTCTTCAACCTGTACTTGAACGTGACACCATACAAAGATTCAAACCCTTCCTCCTTTTTGACTCTTGAAAGTTTGTAATGGGAACTTTCTAATTTCTTTTTGTTCCCTTCTCTATCTTTTCTCCTTTAGGTTTCCATTTTTCTTGTGTTTTATGCTGCCTACCCACAACTATCCTTTGTATATTTTAGAAATTAATTGAAAATAACTTCTACTTCTTAAGTTGTAAGATAATTTGTTAATTGATTGTATTTCAGGGTTTATCTGGTTACAATATTTGAGCCATTTGGCCAAGGAGTGTTTAGATTGTATTCAACTAGGAGGATTAAACTTTTGAGAGGGAAGAAGGGTTAAAAGTATACACCTCCACTTGATAAATATTTGCGGTGATTGGTAAAACCTATTTCTATAAGTGATCTTGAACCTTAGTATGGTTGCTTTTGATTTGTTCCTACTTCCGAAGCAACTACTTAATTGAAAATCTAATGTAATCAAAGATTCTTATCCCCATTAGAATGACTTTTTTTTAATTACCTCCAAAAGAAGGAATCTTATTATTTCATCTATTTATTTCCACTAGTTGTTTCTAGTTACAAATGCAACATATGATTTTAATTTTCAGTTTTGTTAGGAGCTGGCTGAATATCATTTGTTCAAATAATTAAGTGTTTTTAAAAAAATTTATTCATTTTGTGGAGGATGAATATGTTTGACATTTGATACTAAAGTTGAAACTTATTTGTTTATTTACCTATTAGAGCAACCATAGTGGGGGTCAAAAAAATCATAAAAATGATTATTTGTTTATTTCTCTGCCAATTTTGGGTCTACACGCTGTCAATTTGTTAGAATATGATCTTCTCGAGTTGTATCTACTTCCAATGGAGTCGAGGGTTTCTCGTTCATTGACTTTTGATCATAATGGACAAAAAATGGGCTCATTATGGTACTTGTACTTTTTCATTCTAAAGTTGCAAACAATCACATCTAGTGAATTAAGGGTTAGTTGGGAGCAACCTTTATGTTTCTAGTGGGTTAAGAATCTAAGATTCCATAAATATTACCCATTGTCCAGACAAGAGGTTCATTGGAAGCTTTTGGTTGTTATTATTTGTAAAGCATATGTTGCTTTCCTTTTTGTTCTATCACTTTAAGATAGGCTCTTTGCCTTATTTTTTTGTTGAGCAGGTGTTACCGGTGATGATTGATGTTGGAACCAATAATGAGAAGCTTTTTGAGGACCCTCTATGTAAGAATATAAATCATGTAATTTATATGAATTTGGTTCTTATTATTGTACAACAACAATGTCAAAGTCATAATTCCAACATATAGGGTCAACTATTGGTTATTATAGTACACCATCCTTACATCACCTATGTATTTTGCTTATCATATACCCTTTTTCCACATGCAGCACATCTAATTTCCTATAGCGATGATTTGGGAGTCTTTTTTGTTTATGTGAATGCTTTCACATTGAAATTCTGAAAATTGTCCATTGCTTCTTTGTCAATGTTTTGGAGGTAATTGCCTGCAGTTTCTGCCACGTGAACATGCTAAGTATTTCTGTGGTAGTTTATTTGTTTGAGGGTGCTAGATTGCTTTTCATTTAACAAAGAATTTAGTCATGTATAGCTATTGTGCATTTCACTTGACTCTGCACAGGGTTTATGGGGATCTCGTGTTTGTTGCTTTTGTAAAAGTCATGAAGATTCTAAAGTCACCCACATATAAAAGACTACGTCAGTTGAAAAATGGAAGTAAAGGACACATTTATACTTGTCAAAGCATGTTACTGTTAATTTAAGTACTACTACAGTACTGATACTAGCACTTGTACCATTATGACTTGTGTTGTTGTGAGTATGGTTGAAGTAGAATTTGTGGATGTTCTCAAGGAGGTTTTATTTCTTCCGATGTTTTGTGTTATAAGTTACTTTTCAGGCTTTGTTATGGCTAAGGCTGTTTGTACTTTTATGGGTTTTCTGATTGCAGAGCTTTAGAGGAATTGGGCTAAATATATAAATTTATTTTCTGCAAGAGGACAGCTTGTCCTCACTTCTTGTCTCTTGTGTACTCTTCTTTTTGGCAGCTTTTTTTACTTTATACTGCAACTCTTTTAGTTTTCAACTACAAGTATTATGACTACAATGGATTCTGATTACACATGGTTTAATTACTAGACCAATAGTGGAGCACCAGTTTGACTTGGAGCATTGGTGACTAAGTAGCAATGGTGTCAGACCGCTTTTCTTATGCATTCCATTAGGAACTGCAGTTTTGTTGGTCCACCAATTTCATGCTTTTGTAAATTTTGTGGTGTTTCTAACACTTCTAAAAGATGATCTCTATGCTCGTGGCTCTCATTTGGTAATCTTTGAATTCACTTCCTTTTTTAGTGGAATGCTGATTGGAGAGTATTAGAAAACTGCATTTACCTTGGTAGTAAGATAATCTGATACATGTGTAACTCACACTTCTTTTTTAAGAGAGAGGGTGCGTGTGTGTGATTGGGTGGGGGGGTGGGGCACTAAAACAGTGAAAACTTAACGGGGTTTCAAACTCGATGCTTACCAGGGACAATTAATTGTGTTTATCTTAATAAAGGTATTTGTAGTATTCTTTAAAAGTCTCTTAATTATCTCTTGCTGCTTAGACCTCCTTGTACCTTTTGCCTGGGATAGAGTTTGTGCTTGGTTGTTTTCTTTATTTTAGTCATATGAGAAATGTGAGTATACAGAATGAAATAATCTTGTTCTTTCTTCTAAAGATTTGGGATTGCAAGAAAAGCGTCTCGATGGAGAAGAGTATCTAGCAGTTATTGATGAATTTATGGAGGCTGTTTTTACTCGCTGGCCGCATGTAATTGTGCAGGTCTTTTTCTCTATGTTTTTGTCGTTGGCTGCTGAAATGCATTGAGACTATTTTCTTTTCTTGTGGGATTCATATCAACAGATGTTTTCTCTTACAGTTCGAAGATTTTCAGAGCAGGTGGGCTTTCACATTATTGCAGAGATACAGGCATAAATACAGAATGTTCAATGATGATGTACAGGTATCACTTATCAATGTGCTGTTGTTGGTGGATGTAGTGTCATAATTAATTACTGTATATCGTTTGGAACATTCAAAGGCCGCTCATATGGCAGCCTGCTTACTGATAACTGTTACATTATATCCAGACTATCCTGATTAGCATAATACATTCAAGTTCTTGTTAACTAAAACATGCTCCCCTGGATGCATTTTTCTGTTGGCCAAAGATTTACTTAGGTCTGGTTGTTTATAAGAAAACAAAAGGTATGATGAAAGGATGGACCTGCATAATTCTCTGTCAAATTACATCAGGCAATGGATGTTCCTTCCTTTTGTTGTGATATGCCCAGTTTCTAAAAACTTTAGTTTTGGCCTCTATTTTCATTTAAACAGCACATATGCCATAGTATGAATTCTGAAACTTTTGCTCAGCACCTTTTGTTTGCAAAAAATCATGTAACCTTGATGTTCTTTTATTGATTCTCTAAAGAGGGTGGTTCTTTGATTGGGAAATCAATTAGAAGGTGGCCCTGCTGTGGGTTTCTCATGTGCCCATGGCTGTGGAATGTGGAATTACTATTACATAAAGCTGGGATTCGTTTATTGAATTCTATCAAACATTTCGTCTTTCTCTGTATATTCTCGATCACCCACTTGGTATACTTAGTCTATCACTCTATTTATACTCCCTTCTTTTTTTTGTGTTTATCACCGTCAATAGCTAACCCCATATAGTTGGTAGTAAGGCTTTGACATTATTGTTGTTATTGTTATTTGCCCCCATCACTGTATCCCTAAATTCGAAGTGAAGTGATGTCATGTCTTCATTAAGACAAGTAGTAACTTATCTCTCATTTGACCAACCAATAATAACTTCAGCCAAGCAACGACCATCATTTCCACCCAGAAGCTTCCCTCCACTGCCACCATCTCAGTTGTAACCACCGCAACCCTGGATTACCTCCATCAACACAATAGAACCCCAAAAAAACTGTTGGCACCACCAACATCATTACCTCCATAAACAACAAAACTACCCCTTTCAACAACTTAAAATCAAATTTTAATGTAAAGCAATAACCTGCGTCTCTTATATGAGCTCCACTTCAAACACAACTGAAAATCAGAAATTGCAAAGTTAGATAACCTCATTCATATGACTTTTGTTTTCCTTTATTGAGAGTATTAAAGGAAGCAAATAAAATTTACACAAAGAAATCATTCAAATTAATACAATTTTAAAAACTATAGCATTTTCATCTTTAGCCAACCACAACTTCACCAAAGTATCTCAAGTCAGTATTTGTCCATGATAGTCAAATTTGAGAAACAAAATGCATTGGGAATCCTATTTATCACCATTCTTATTGCAGCTCGATAGTTAAAAAAGGAGGAAAGCCAAGGTGGTAGCTGCCGGAGAAAGAAAATAGGATCCCTGGTAAAAGGTGGTCATAGAATGTAAATGCTAGTGGGAGATTTTAGAGAAGGATGTCGTTTAGACGTGGTGGTATCCTGGTAGACAATTCTGTAGTGATAGCTTCCTTCTCACTTCATAATTCATCAGTGGTGTTGCAAAATTCATTTTGGTGGCACAAATGGGAGGAGGGAGAAGAGAGTGGGATATGATTGTTTGAGGTTTGGGGTTACTGGTGTGAGATTAGAATGTATAAGTTTATTTAAGGTAGATTAGTTGTGTGCAGTTTAATTATTGTAAGGTGGGACTTTGGAGCATTTAAGGGAGATTAATTACGAACTTGGCCCATTTACTGCAATATGGATCATTGCTAATATTTTAATTTAAAGTTCCGAGTACAAGTTTACTGAATACGTGTAATTTTTCTATCTTGGTCATGGATGTTTATCCTCTGTTCAAAATGCTAGGCCTTGAAATTGAATGAATGAGTAATTTTGGATCTATAAAAGGATGGCTATTGCCTGTGCTTCTGAGAATACTGTAAACGGCTCCTGGTGAAATACCTAGTGAAATAATTGGAGACCTTTTAATAATTTTGAGTGTTTTTCAACTCTATTTTTTGAGTTACAATCGAGTGTCTCTTTGGTCAGATGTACGTGTATGATTGTTTTTCTGGAAACAGGGGATACCAACATAGTTGATTGTCTTTCTTTTGGAAACAGGGGACTGCCGGTGTTGCAATTGCTGGGCTACTGGGAGCTGTAAGGGCTCAAGGAAGGCCAATGATTGACTTCCCTAAACAAAAGATTGTTGTTGCAGGAGCTGGAAGGTTCGCCTGTTTTATTTGTGGATGTAGTTATTTGTTTCAAAAATGATTTGAGGTTTAATATTTATAAGCTTTATATTCATCTCATCATATACTGAAACACAAAGCATGTTGTAGGTCAATTTGAAGTCTTCAGGAAATGTGCCTATAGGATGAGCAGACGTTACATACTCACAATGCTTTAACATGTTATTAAATTACACTGTTGGACATAGTGCAAACGTTGCCCACCTCCCCCTAATGTGGCCATATTGTAAAGGTTTTTCAGCTTACCATGACCAAACCATCCTCTTAACCAAAACCACTTTTTTGCATTGTGGTATTGGATGGCATCCATAGAGTAGAAACAAGGCCGCATCGCATCGCATAGTCCGCGTTGTAAAGATTTTCAAAATAAACGAACCGGTCTTTCCCGCGCTGTAAAGGTGTAAAAAAAAAACCATATCAAGGGATATCTTATGGTTTCGACCGAGATTTAGGCGTTATGATAACCGTATCACTCCCATTACCTCATCAGCGTTCCGTTACCACGATCGCGACCATTACCACATTTTTACACTATGATGGCATCTCTTTGCCATCTTAATATATTTTGTAGCTTTTCAATCAATTTATTTGTTTGTATATTTTACAAATATTTAATGGGAGTGATTGATTTCAGAGTTGACAAGCCCATCATTTTGTTAAAAAAAATGTCATTTCATCGATTGTTACAAGGCTAACCCTTTTTACTATAATTATTTTCTAATTATGTTAGTTTAAGTATCAGGAAGATCGAGAATTTCTGTTTTCCCCTATCTTGCTGGAAAAGGAATGATCATGATGCTGAATTAACCAAGATGTTTCTTATTGGCTGGAGAGCTTTTCTTTGTGAAGAAGCTACACAAGATTTAGTTAGAAAAAACAAACAGAATGCAGCAAGCCCTACTGATTTGTTGTTAGTATTGTGCTTAGGATGTCAAAACGTGGTGAAATAATTATTGGAAGATTTTATGTAGGAATTCCTTCTAGTAATGTTAAAATTTTGGTTTTCACAATCTTGATACCAGAGGTAAGAGAGTTGGTGCAAAACCGCAGTAATGGTCACGGTTGCAGTTATGGACTCCGTGACGCAGTAACGGGGATGATGCGGCTATTGTACCGCCAAATGTTGGCGCAAATAATGAAGTATCTCTTAGAAATGCCTAAAATTCCGTTTTTTACACCTTTACGATGCAGGTAATAATGGTTCAGTAAATGTGAAAACCTTTACAATACGCCGGATACGACACGATGTGGCCTTATATTTAGGCTAAGGTCAAAGGTTCCACCCTGACTTTGCACTTATGTTGACATTTACGAACTATGACAAAGATAAATATCCCCCGGGGGCAGGAAAAAATTAGAGGGGTGTGCGACAGGACAAAGTTGTTTTAGTCTGGAGAGAAGTGGTTTGATGAAAGTAAAGGAAATGGTTGGGAGGTTCCTCTATTCTTTAAATTCTTGGCGTTTCTCTCTTTTTTTGCTTCAGCTTCTTTTTGTTGTTTTTATCTATAATTAAGCTTGTGTGACTAAAACCTCAAACTTTTGAGCATGCCAAGAGTGGTTTATTTTAATTTTCCTGTTTAGATACTTTTGCAGGCATATTAAGAAGAATAAGATTGTAATTCCTGTTAGCCATTGTCGTTAATCAAGCAACTAACCTGTTGGTCTTGTTTATTCTGACAGTGCAGGTGTGGGCGTTCTTAATGCTGCCAGGAAAACAATGGCAAGGATGTTGGGGAATAATGAGTCTGCTTTTGACAGTGCAAGGAGCCAATTCTGGGTGGTTGATGACAAGGTATGTGACCAAAATTGATTTCTGATGACTTACATAGCTAAATGATTGTGGAAGAATCTTTTGAGGAAAAAATTCTTGTAATAGCTAGGATCAATGTTACTCGAAACATAATTCGATTCCATGCGGGAAATGTTGATTTTGTGTTTGGAAACTTAAGAAACCAAACCAATATTAGCAAATATAGGGCAATGATTTTGTCCAAATACATTGATCACAAGTAGAAATATAACCATAACACTAATCATAAATTAAATTTCTTAAAGTAGAACCTATTGTATTCGTTACAAATGGTTTCAAATGCGGTACGGGGGCAATGTTTTACCATATGCACTTTAATGGCTAGGATATCAAATTAAGTTTAAATGGAGTTGAAAACTTTTATTTCTAGTGCTTGCCTGCCTCTTGACAATGGGCAATGGGCGATAGGAGATGGGCATTGGGATACTGAGAATATACTGAGAATTAATTGGAAGAGGAGATAGAGATTGATGAGAATTTTATTTTCCGTTTCCCATGATCCCATCACATTGGTTTATTGTTAGTGAGGACCTTGTTTTGCTATATTGTTTTATGGATGTCTAGGACCTCTATGATATGAGATATTGGTTTGGGAGTGGGCAAGGAAGGTATAACTTACCTGGATCGCAATACGATTCAGGATGTGGT
Organism: Amaranthus tricolor; assembly: GCF_026212465.1. NCBI lineage: Eukaryota > Viridiplantae > Streptophyta > Magnoliopsida > Caryophyllales > Amaranthaceae > Amaranthus > Amaranthus tricolor. Next base: position 8,420,364 of record NC_080050.1, on the reverse strand, counting down.
ACGAGAATGGAAACGAAAAACGTCACCTAAAGTGACTCCGAAACGACATGGTGCGATAATTAAAATTTATAGTTAATAATAAGAGTTAGAAAAATGAAACAAAAAGTACTCCATACCATAATAAGTGATAATAAAAAAAATTTATTATTATTATTAATTAATACTAATAGTACCATTCCCAACTTTCCTCTACTATACCAAAAACTACTCCTAGTAAATTGTGTAGTAGTAAAGTCGGAGTAAATTATTTTTTAAAGTAATTCATCTACAATACTAACAGCTGTCAATGTTAGATTATGACCATGATTTACTTTTCAGGGATTGATTACAGAGAAGCGCGCTAATTTAGACCCTGAGGTCCGACCGTTTGCATGGAAAGAAAATGAAATCAGTCGCCAAGGATTAAACGAAGGGGCAAAGCTGGTGGAAGTGGTGAGTGATCTTCTCATCCGCTGTTTTCCACTTATATGTCTAATATTTGTACAAGAATATGTAACTCCTGAGAAGTTATACTTGTTTGATTCGTCTAGTGTCGTATTCCAACTTCTTTTTGGTGTTCACTGATTTCAATAGTATTGCAAATTATGAATCTAATGTTTAATCTGATGGGGGTAAAATAGTTTTTTGGTTTTGGATTATGATGAACTATAGTAATATCGTATTAATCATTTGTGCTTCTTATGTTAATTCATATGATATTTGCAATCAGAGATTCAATGAGAAACAACCTCTTTGTTATTGCAAAGGTACGATTGCATACTTTTGACCCTCTAAACCTAGTCTAACTTGGTTAATGGCATGTTTTTTTGTTGTAAAAATTATGAATCAAGGCTCTATTTGGGTCCTTTAACGACCTTTATAAAAATGCACTCGACTGCATCTGAGTACCCTTCCTTTTTGTTAGTGCAAGCCATTCTTATTTTTGTTGTTGAATTTCATGTTACTCTTGTTTGCATTGCTCATCACATTTTAACACAGGTCCGGCAGGTAAAACCTGATGTACTTTTGGGATTGTCCGCATGTGGAGGTTTGTTCTCAAAGGAGGTATGATTGGATGAATAGATCAAGTGATCTTTAGCATTATTTATTGCTTCCTTCTGGATTCTTCTATCCCCTTCCCAAATTTCTGGTGCATGCTGCAAATGATAGTTAAGAGTTAGTCTTTGTCCCTTTTTAACCTTGTTCTGGTCGGGTGACAATGTTGTAACTTTACATTTGATGAAAACTCTTCTTTTTTAGATAGAGATAGTTAATCGACCAGACAAATAAATATCTAATTAATCATTTAATCCCCCATGTGTGCTTGGTTTCCCATAAGCTAGTTAAACAACTACTCATTCATGGCTTAAATAAAACACTTGTCCTTTCAATAATGCACAATGGTTGAAATTAACACTTAAAAGCAATGGTGAAAATAGGGATCCAATATTTGAGAACAACAGAGAAGTGTGGAAAAGAATACCAAACTTGCTGAATTTTTAAAAACTTAAATTGAAAAACTGAATTTTAAATTTGGTAATACCTGAATGTAAATCTATTGCTTAACTTATTCTTGAGTTCTTAGAGACAGACTACCTGAAATATGGGACTTAAATGAGAAAACAACGACCACCAGGTTCTACAAGGGGTGAAAGATCTTCTCCCTAGGGAGCACTCAACGAATGCCCAATTTCGAACTTCAAACAACTTCAGAAATTTGCCAAGTGATTTGCTTTGCTCGAGCATACCTAACCAAGTGTGCAAGGAAAGCTCTATTTTTGCAACCAAACTTAGATTTTCTTCAAACCCTTGTGGATCAAGCTATCTTGCCCTAGGAAACACACCTATTTGAATTTATTGTTGTCTCATAGGGTCTCTTATGACTTTGAGGAGTTATGTCATTCATTTCTATTTCCATTTCTCCACTTAAGCTAAGGTTTCAGCTATAGTTCACCAGACAGTTCTGAAAAAGATCAACATGATACAAATAAATTCAAATAGCTTGTTATTTATCATTCAACATCTAATGTTTATGTACTCCATTGTGCATTGCTTGTGATTTTGTATGTAATTCTTGTTGTGTATCACTTGATTTTATTATTAGTTTTATTATTATAATCACTTCTTGTGTTTCCACTTAATCTATGTTGGTGGATCTATCCTTGCACCCCTGTTTTAGCAAGGCACCTTCAAGAAGCCCATCATATGTTAGAGAATTTAAGTCAAGGATATTTTGAGAGCTTGTTTGACCTAGCATGACGTCCATTGGTTTCCAAATTGCTTGAATTGTGTCGTTTGATTAATTGCAAAAAGTAAAAAATACTGAATATAGAAGTATTGAAGTTTATTTCATGTCGAGCTCTTCATTACCTTGATTTGTGTGGTAAAGACGTGAATTTCATGTCGGCTATCACTGCTTTGTGTTTTGGTGGTGCTTATAAAAAGAAAAGTTTTTCTAACTTGTGTAAAATTTAGGTGTTTAATATTTTTTTGGCTTTTTTGAGAACATGTTGTCCTTTAGTTGCATTATCAATTTCATTTCTTGATGAATATGGTTTCTTATTTTTAGAAATACGTAAGCAAGGTGTTCTTAACCCCTATTGTTGGAAAAATACGAGAAATAGGACTTAGATGGTTTGGACATGTTACACTAAGGCTCTATTCTGCCTTCAATATTTACAAGGGTAACCTTTCAGGATCATCAAATGAAAGGGTAAATCCAAGAGTTAACATGATCAGTGTATAAAACAGTGCGGCTGGGGCATCCCTAGGCATTGCATTATGGATTAGGTTTGCCTAAGTTGCACAAAGGCCCAAAAAAGGTTCATTGGCTGCGGATTTCATGTTTATAGTCTGTTTTCAAACAAACTTATTCATGTTAATTTTTGTGCCTCACTTTGATGAGTCGTGTGCCTCATGTGCCTGTGCCTAAAATTAGAACCCCCTATCACCTTAGTATGTCGTTCCCTTTTATACATATTGAGTGGTTATAATTCAGGGTTGTTAGATTAGTTTCATAAAATTGCTGTCATGGTTCTGGACTCTAATGCTTTCTCAAATTTTCGTTTAATTCTGTTTTTAGCTCACTCTATATTCACTGGTTTTGCCAAATGACTTATTTACTGATCATTCCGTCTGTATCCTTTTATGGGTTAATAAAACCATTCCTTTTACAAAAAACATGAATATCTTTATTTTTCAAGATTCTGACACTTTGACCGGGACTCTTGTTTCTTAAATGTGATTAGGTTTTGGAAGCTCTTAAAGATTCAACATCAACAAGGCCTGCAATCTTTGCGATGTCTAATCCCACAAAAAATGGTATGTTTTTTTCCTAAATTTTCTACCTTATGGATTTAGTCTTTTGTTCTTCTCAATGACAACGTTTCACATATCTAATACCTTTTTACAGATATTGGTCACTTTTTGTCCTTATGTCCTTTCTTTATAATGAACAGCTGAGTGCACCCCCGAGGAAGCATTCTCAATAGTAGGTGACCATATTGTGTACGCTAGTGGAAGTCCATTCAAAAATGTGGATCTTGGTATGCATTCATTCTAGTCAGCTAATATCTAACATTATTCATTACTGTCTTTTTGTTTGTTTAATGTTATAGTATGTTGAGTTTGTAAGTCATTACAATATCACATAACTGTCTCTGGTGCTTCTTTATGCTGAAGTCTGAACTACCTTAATCTCTCCTGGCTTATTATCTGATTGGCTTTTTTTGGAAATGTTTAAAGTCTTGGTAGCTTTTAACTTTATTTGTCTGCATAATTACGTGTTTGGAATAATCTAAGGCTTATTTTCAGGCAATGTGTTTGATAATGTGCAAGCAACGATATCAAGGTAGTGATTCCTGTAATGCAGTAGAAAATCGGTTATAGAATGGTGATAAGCATGAATCAAAGGACCAGTGGTAAACTTTACTTTTTTGGACTTCAATGTCCTTTAAGATAAAGTGAATTTTATTCCACATGGTGTCCGCTTGAGAAAACTGTAATTTTCATGTTAGATTTGGTAGCTTAAAAGAGACTAATGATGCTATGGGATGCTAGAGCTTGACAATTAGAATACATAAGGGGAATTGATCCTCTCCCGTAGCAAAATAAACCCTCTCCCACCTATCAAGCCATTGAAAGATGATCACTGTTGTCATCTAGCTTGACTTTAATTTTCTTCAAGGTTGTGGTAGCACTTGGTAGAATAAATAAGAGGAATTGATCCTCTCCCGTGGAAAAGTAAACCCATGTCCAATCGCTAGTTACATTTGATCTCCAAATCAAAATGGTTTCTATTCTGTTTGGGCGGTCAGGCATTATGCTTCCTTTTTATTGTTTATATAGAAAAACCTTCTGATGAAATATGCACACGCTTTAAAGAGAGTATTTGTACATCTAAATGTCCCTGTCCTCGCTTTGCTTTGTCTGAGCTACGAGGGAGATTGATGATAGCAGGACAAGGAATTTTTTGTTAGTATTATGAGTCAAAAGTTTTCTATTTTTTTTTTCTTTGCCTTTGGTTGTAGTGATGTTTGCATGTCTAATGGAAACCCCCTCAGCCCACTCTTTAAAACCTCAACAAATGCCGATGCAGTAATTTTGGAGGATGAACAAGTATGGTGTTCCTGATGTAACATTTTTTATATGATAGGAAATGGCAAGGTTGGGCACGTTAATCAGGGAAACAACATGTACCTTTTTCCTGGGTAAGTTTCTTGCTTTGCTTTTTGTTACAAATTACTCCTATCGATTCTCATCAAACGTTTTTTTTATTCTCCAGGATTGGTCTAGGTACCCTCCTTTCAGGCTCGAGGATCATCTCAGATGGCATGTTACAGGCTGCTGCAGAGCGGTAAGAATTACCGCTAGAGTATAATCATGAACGATTTTTGATAGTGGATGTCCTGCTCAATCTCAGACCTTGCTTTTCTGTGGCCTGCTCATCAAAGCTTATATTAGTCTTGAATCTTGATCCAAGCCTATATGATCCTAGAAGATCAAATATATGTTGATAAAAACATATAGCTAGAATTTGATTGCATTTTACGCATATTGCAATTAATGGAGCATGTTTTGTTAGTTGAAGCTACCTGATTGCGTAGACTAGCTCTTTCTTGCTACACTGCTAAAATTTTGTTTTTGAAATTTCTTAATGTAAGAACCGCAGATGCTATTTAGATAGGAAAATATCCTAACATGGCTTGCGCTTGCAATCTCAATCCAACCCAATTTGATTGCAAAGTGAATTCATTTCATCGTTGATTACAATGAAACTTCGGCTTGCTGTATGAATAAAATTTAATTAATAAATTTACTGAAGAGTTCTAGTTTCTGTAGGCTTTTGGTATAGATTGACGACCTCTGATAGTAAAGTATACTGCTTTTTTCTCTTGATCTGCAGTTTAGCTGGATATATGACCGATGAGGAAGTCATCAATGGCATCATCTACCCTTCAACATCAAGGTTACTTTTAAAGCATTCATTATTTTCATAATTCTATATCACGGCATATTCGTTTACAGCTTTAATCGTCCTAGTGCAGAATACGTGACATCACCAAAGAGGTAGCAGCAGCCGTAGTTAAGGAAGCTGTAGAAGAGGACCTTGCAGAAGGCTATCGTGACATGGATGCTAGGGAGCTTAAAAAACTAAATAAGGTTGAAATACTTTCTAAATTTTTTTTTTCCATCTACACTTCTACTAATAGGCATTTTTGCAATTATATGACCAATGTATGCTCTTACATTATCACAAGATATTTATTTATTTTAGTTGGTAAAAGTAACTTGGAGCTCGATCATTTAAAATCGTGAAATTTTTTGATGTTGCTAAACGGACATTCAGGGCTTATGTAACTGTTCTTTGTTGTTTACCTTTACAGGAGGAAATTCTTGAATATATAGAGAACAGCATGTGGTATCCGGAATACCCTACACTAGTGTACAAGAAACACTGAAGGCTAAAGAACGAGGATTTGAATATGGTTGCCTTAGTGAACCGAATTGGAAACTTGAGAAGCAATGCATCGTCTTCTCTGGTAGTTGATAACTTCTTTTTTCACCTGAAAGAGTCGAGTACTAGTTTTTGTTGCTTATCTATCTCTTGCATTATGAATTGTTTGTCGGTTTCTCATGATTATCGGTATTATTTTCGATAAAGGTCTGGCTTTGAAGTGAAGATAACGCGTATGATGCACATTGAATGTTAAATGATGGTTATTTTTCAGAACCAGCACCTATACAATTTGTATGGAGTTATGTATCGACTGTTTATTGATATTTGATGATGTCCATAAATTGTTATTGAAGATAATATCCCTTGTCTATCTTGATGGAGCTAAAAACTTATAGCTATTTGGTTTCGAATCATTATGTGGACTATCAGAAAAACTACACTTTAGATTATGTGCATTTAACAATTATATGAAATTGTAGATGATATTTGTAGTTAGGGTTAATCAAACGTTGTTGAAGAGGTTTGATGACAAAAAAGTTTTTATATATCAAGCTTATGAGGTCGTTTCACTGTGAGACGGTCTCATACAAGACGAACTGTCGATTATGTAATATATTTCCAAACTGTAGGTGCATGGGCTATGAAAAAAGGTTTTAAAAGGGGAGATTGGAAAAGTGGAACATCTTTAAAGAATAAAAATTACTTTAATTCTTTAAATAATGTTACAAAATTTACTTCAAAAAATCTTTCATTTAGCTCATCAACTTTTAAAAATCTTTTTTTATATATATATGGAAAAATTTAAAGAGTCGTGGTGGTGAAAGGAAGAAGTGCAAAAAAAGATAAAGGACAAAAACAGGAGATTCAAGGAGTCATGGCTTGCACGAAGAAGGATAGGACACATAAGGAGAGGTATAAAGAAGCAAAACGGGCGGCAAAGAAAGCAGTAGCGGAGGCAAAAGACATTAAGGATGAAGGTGGATGAGTACTCTTTAGACGAGAGGACACCAAGATGAGATGACATCAATATTTTTCCCAACTGCTCAATAAGACTAGGGCTCCAAAGGAGGAAATTCGACAAAACTTCAGACTTCTAAAGAATACAGGATCATGGGTCGATTATTGATATTACCACGGCAGAAGTAGAAGTTTTCAAAAAAATGGAGGGATCAAAGGCAGTTGGACCTGATAACATTTCGATTGAGCTGTGGAGGGGTTTAAGAGAGGAAGGAATTTATTGGCTTACTAACCTCTTTAATGTCATCTTGAGGTCTAGTAAGATGCCAGAAGAATGGAGGGTTAGCACACTTATCCCACTGTTTAAAAATAAGGGTGATGCACAAGTATGCGGGAACTATAGAGGGATCAAACTTCTAAGCCACACTATGAAACTGTGAGAAAGAGTGATCAAGAAAAGAATGAGACGAGAGACGGTAATTAGAGAGAACCAATTTGGATTCATACCGATAAGATCAACTACCGAGGCAATCCATCTTTTGAGGAGACTGATGGAAAAGTATATGGAGCAAAAGTAGGATTTGCATATGATGTTCATTGACCTGGAGAAAGCGTACGATATCATACCACGAAGCATCATTTGGGATAGCCTCAAGAATAGAGGTATTTCATGAAGATGCATTGAGGTAATACAGGACATGTACGACAGAGTGGCGACTAACATACATACACTGGTAGGTATGACAGAGTGTTTCCCCATTAAAGTGGGACTACATTAGGGATCAACACTAAGTCCTTTCATTTTTACGGTCGTTATGGAGGAAATCTCTAAATCCATTTGGGAAATCGTACGATGATGCATGCTTTTCGCTAACGATATAGTTTTGATCGCAGATTCCAAGGAGGAGGTTATTAGTAAACTGGAAGAGTGAAGGGAAGCCTTGGTGGGTAAGGGTCTGCGCATAAGCCGTACGAAGACAGAATATTTGCGATGCAATTTCAGTGGGACAAAATCGATAGGGGAGCCAGAGGTGACCATAGGGGGAGAAGTTGTTACATGTACGTCCAAGTTCAAATATTTGGAATCGGTGATTCAGAGTAATGGGGAGATTGATGGAGATGTTACTAATCGTATACAACCGGGGTTGGCTTAAGTTGTTGCATGTACGTCCAAGTTCAAATATTTAGGCAACAATGTTCCTGGCTAATTGACACTAAATTTGGAGTTATTCATGGTTAATCAAAATTTAGTATTATTACAGAAAATCAATGAAATATTAAATTATTCTATTTGAGCAACTAGCAAGAAAAAAAACACAAAACCGACAAAAAAAACTAGCAAGAAAAAACTCAAAAATCGACAAATAAACTTTTTTAAAAAGAATTCCAAAATAAGCTTTAGCAAATTTTAATTCTTAAAATAAGTGTCATCGTGTCCGAGTTTAAGGTCAAAGTTTTTTTGTTAGTCTTTTATTAAAACTAACAGCGAACAAGCTATTAAAACACTAACAACAAACAAAATAAAGAATGTCATAACAATTGAAAGGCAAAAAAATTAAACTAATAACGAACTAACATTTATATTTTTTTTCTCGCCTTTTAAACGTTATGACGTTTTTTTGTTCGCTAATAACGTCCAACAAAATCGTGATACATTTTTTTTCAATAAAGTTTTCCGACTTCCGGTTGTTAGCCCGTGGATCCAGCCCATTGTAACCACCGCCCAAGAGCGAAAATTTGAAATCAATAAGTGAAAAAATAAAAAAAATGAACAAAATAATCTAAGTTTCAAAAATATTTCAAAAGAAAGCGTGAAAATTCCAAACCTGTGGTTTGGAGCTGTTCGCAGTTGCTAAGTGCAAACAGTTACTAACTACGAACAACTACTTTGTCCTGTTTGGCTGTTCACAGTTAGTAACTGCGAACAGACCTGCTGCACAAAAACACGCATCAGTTTCTTTTTTTCCCATTTCTCAAAACCTTACCTTCACACTCGACATTCTTCCTCTAAAATCATTGATTCAATCCATCAATTCTTGCATTCTTCTTTCAATTTGGCACTTCAAAATTAGTGTGGGATACTCTAGCTTATTCAAAGGTAAACTTGTTTGTGTTTTTTTGGTGTATATATGTAGTTTTTTAGGGTTATAATCATATTTGCTTAATTTTTCAAATGTAGGTTATTAGTTGTTAAATTAAGACTATTCTTAATCATCCATAAGTATTGAAGGTAATTTTTAATTGGTTTTATAGCTTTATGTTGTTTTTTGAAGTAATATTGTAGAATTAGTTGAATTCAATGTTGATAATATTATTAGAAATGCTGATGTTGATGTTGGTATTAGAAATATTATTTATGAACTTATGAATTGATTTATTATTTCGATTTTATATGTATGAACTTAGTTACAATATAGATTTTAATAATTTTTAGACCAAAAAAGATTATAATCAAAAGAATATAATGTACTTGTATGGGCATGAAGTTGATGATGATGTTGATTTTCTTTGTATTAATGTAGAAAATGGCATCATTTCGCGTGACTATAGTATGTTTTTTGGAATGGTTGTATTCGAGAAAGTAGTGGCAAAGTTCATTATGTTGGGGGAAGACGTAAGTTGTTTGCTTGCAATTCGAACATGGATTTGAACCACTTTAAACGTTTTATATGTTCTAAGATTGGATTGGACTCTACTAGAAGTACCGTAAATATAAGCTTTAAATATGACATGAGTGGAGAATTGCTTACCTTTCCTGTTGAGGATGATGAGGCTATAGATGCTATGTGGGAGCATTCAAAGTCCATCCAAATTCCCTCTTTGGAGTTATACATAGAAGAAGTACCATTAGGGAATGTTGTTGCTTCTAATCCTACTCCTAGCCCTATGCCTATATTAACTCAGGAAACTGTAAATTCCGTCGTTTCTTCTGCATCTTGTACTTTTTCTCAACCCCCTACGAATCAAGTTCCAATTAATTCAATGGTTAACTTAAGAGAAACTGTGGAGATGGGACCTTGGGATGATGGAAATGAGAGTAATTAGCTCATTGACGATCCTTCTGAGGACGATGTGGATGTCGATTAGGATGCACTAGCAAATGACATGACCCTCGGCAACATTCCTATAATCATTCCTCCTACACCTTATGCCCTCTGTCCACCTTTAGACGAGTATGAGGAGGACAACTCATGGAGGACTTTGGCTTGTGATACCACATACACCGAAGACAAAGAGTTTGAGAAAGGTATAATGTTTGATAGCAAGGACTTTTTGTTGGAAGCTATCAGAGTGTATCATATTCACAGAAATGTGGAGTACAGGACGGAAACCTCGAACCAAACTGTCCTTACCTTGAAGCGCAAGCGGGGTTGTTCGTGGAGACTTAGGGCTACGTTTGATTCTTATTTATCTTCATGGCATATTGTTACCTATAAGGGTAAGTATGGTTCTTGTGTATTGGGTAGTGACACTGTTTCGGCTGGACACATTCACCTGACATCTTCTGTCATTAACAATGTCACTAAAAATTGTGTTGCTAAAGACCCATCCATTAAGGTATCTGTCGTACGGCAGATGATTAAAGATCGTTTTGGTGTGGATGTGAATTATAAGCGAGCGTGGTATGCAAAGCAACAAGCCTTGTTGTCCATTTACAGGACTTGGGAAGGTTCTTACTCACTCCTTCCACGCTTTTTAGAAGCTTTGCAACATTCCAACCCGGTGTTAGTACTTGAGTGGTATTTTAAGGAGGACAATGACACGGGTATATATGTGAGACCTAATATTAGGACCTTCCAACGTGCCTTTTGGGCCTTTAAACCTTGCATTAAAGGCTTCAATTATTGTAAACCTCTTATCGCCATTGACGGCACACACTTGTATGGTAAATATCGTCATACCTTATTGACTGTCATTGCTCAAGATGGTGATAAGGGCATCTTTCCATTGACCTTTGCCTTGGTAAAAAAGGAGAATATAAGTGCATGGTCGTGGTTTATGGCTTGTATTTGTAAGCACGCCACATAGAGGATGGATTTATGCGTTATTTCTGATAGACACGCTGGTATTTTAGCAACCATGGAAGAGCTGGAGTGGCAACCACCTAATGCTTATCATAGGTTTTGCTTACGCCATTTGCTTAGCAACTTCAATCGTGCTATGGGTAATGTTCAGTTGAAGAAGTTGTTTGGTAAAACAGCTGAGCAAAGACAACAAGTTAAGGTAATGAATGGTTTAATGGCAATTGCGACTGCAAAACGAGAGGCAATTTTCTGGATTGATGACGTGGGTGATATGTCTAAGTGGTCTTGCAAGTGGCAAGATTTTATTTTTTGATAGAGCCGAATATTTATAAATTATTTAGTTATTGGTGAGATTTATAGTTGAATGACCCGTTAAATCTGAAATTGCAACACTTTTCCTTTTAGGACACTTGAATCCCATAGTTTTGCAAATATTCATACCTCAAACATTTCAATAGTCCAACATACCCAAAAAAACCAGCAACCATACTCTAATTTCAACATATGTGATCGTTTATTTAATTTCAAAAAAATCGCAAAATTTCAGTGAAAAAATATAGAATTGTTTACCTAATAAGCGTTTACCTACAAAATATTTTACCGTTTATCTCATTGGTGATCAATGATCTGAGAATTATATATGGAAATAACGAGACATGAGCCATAGCAACGGAACAACATTACACCAACAACAGCATCAACAACAAGTGCTATAGAAGCCAGAGTCCACATTATTAACAGGGCAACATCAACAACGAAAACTGCACAAGAATAAGGGGGAGGTTGAATGTCAGGAAAAGAAAGCAAGAATTGAGGTTAAGGTTGGACAGAATTGAGGGTGTGGGGAAGTGGAAATGGAAGTGGAACGGTTGAGAATGAAAGTATTTATTACTGTCTAAGCCTAGCACAATACCACTTAATAGTACTTCATAGTAAGAGAAAATATGTAATTAAGCACCATTATTGTTAATTGTTAGTGAAGGCAAGACACCGTAACAAAATAAGTGATGACTTTCTTAAATCTTACTGATAGTTTATGATATCATACAGTTTTTCTGTTTCTAATTAATTTCTATATTTTGATTATTTTTTTTAACAAATTTAAGGAATAGCTAAATTTCCAATGTTATCCTTATTTAGTTATTTATATGGTTGCACTTGAGAGTTGAATGTTGTGATAGCTTTGTTAAATACGGATATTTGAGTAACTTCTTGCAAAAAGAACTTGCTTTATATGGAAAGTGTAGTCATTAAATAAAAACATTATTACGGACAAATATAGTCATCAATAGTCAATCAATAAAATATACTAACGAGGAAATGATTTGACACACGTATCACACCATAATTAAAAAATTTTCCGCTTTTTTCTTGTTTTTGACAAGGAAACTTTTGATATTTAACTTGATATTTAGGAAAACAATTAACTCATTAAAATATGTAATATTTGTTGATTGACTATAACTAGAGGTGTTCATTCGGGTGATCGGGGCAGTTTCAGACTGGTTTTATTCGGTTCGGTTGTATTTCGGATGCGTGTTACGACAGGTCACACTGGGGTCGGGTCGGGTTGATTAGTCACGGTTCGGTTGAAGATCGATTATTCGAGCTATCGGGTTAACATCAGTTTGGTGTCGGTTGAAGTTCGTATCAAATTTCAATCGGTCTGGGGTTGTCATCGGTTAATAATTGGTTCGATTTTACCGGGTACAGATCGGGTTTGGGTATTTTTCAAGTAGAATTCGGCTACGAATTACGAATTACTAATTACTATCGATCGAGTCAGTTACAGATTAAGTTGTTAGTCATTTTTTAATTGATGATAAGGTTCCCTTTACTTAAAGCAAAATAGTTAGATTGTTACTTTTACTTGTTTGACCGAAAATTAAAATTATAAAGTTCTATCAATTTTCATCTAATTCGATTAAAAGTAGTTAAATAAACATTGATCGTTGATTATTAACTCTAAATATATGAAACCATGTATTTATAAAATTTATTTTAATAAAATATTTATCACTTTATTAGAATAGCTAATAAGATGATTGAATATGAGTCGATCATATTTCTATGTAAAAATTTGGTTTAGGTTTACAGCAGTTCGATCTAAACTTCGTTCGGGTTAAGTCAGTTTTAGCCGGATCGAGTTCAGTTTCGAGCATGATTCGGGTCGGATATGACTCGGGTCGGTCATTATTAGGTTCGGGTAATTTCGGTTAACGGTTATGTGTCGGTTACAACTCGGGTTCAGTTTTCCCATTTTCGGTTGTCAACCGGTTCAGGTAATGTCGGTTCGATAAACCTACAAAAGGAACACATTTTTGGGTCCGTTTACTTTCGGTTTGGATCGGGTCATTTTTTAACAGCTCTATCTATAACTCTATGTGATGATCTATTGAAATACTATATATTTCCTTATATAAACCAAAAAAAATAATATACATGTAAATTAATATTTTAACTTAGATAATAGATCATCATCATACTCCTATAATGAATAAGCTAACTAATTTAGCTATTTATTTCAACTAAATTTTTCCTGAAATTAGTACAGAGTTACTTATTGGAGTTGCTTGTTTGAATCCTACTAATTCATTTTCCAACTACAACAAAGAGAAGATACTCAAAATGGAAAAGTTGTATCTCGATGATTTTGATTATTTGGCCTTAGATTGTTTTAGTTTTGAGTTGGATATTTTTATTGATAATTTTTCTACTGATGAGCGGTTTTCAAGCTAATGTACTCTTGGTGAATTCTCCAAAACATTAGTTCAATCCGTCTGCACAAGTCTTGCCCAAATTTTTGAAGTTGTCATTGATTTCACAAGGGTTATACTATTTGTCGTTACTCTTTTTATTGTATTTCCACCTTTTTTAACTTATTTGCCCTTGCTGGCTTTTAACTCATTTTCTAACTTTTTTTCTTCATTTCATTCAAAACCAAACTATAAAGCTCGTTATTTCACTACGCAGCATTACTTAAATAATTTTACTATGCATTATACAAAAAAACCCTTAAGTATGTAACAACATCATACGGTATGATTGATGATTTTTCAAATACTACTACTTTCAACGGTCATTAAGAATATTTTACCAATTTTAGTATTTCTTTTTAAAATTGAATTTTAGCATTTGCGGAAATATTTAATTATAATATCTATTCAAATGTATGATGACATCATTAGCACTTTGAGTTCTTATGTATTATGATTACATTTAGTATAGATTTGCTAATGTTTAAGGGTATTGTTATAATTCGCCACCCTTTTTATTTTATCGTCACCCCCTCCTAATGAAATTACGAATTTGCCACTGGACTTAATAACACTATTATCAACTAAATTAATAAAAAAATTATTAATAAAAAATTAAAATTAATTAACAACTAAATTTTAATTAATATATTATTATCATATTAAAAAATAATTAAACATTCAAATAAATTATTTAAATTCAAAACTAATTATTATAATAACATTATCATAATATAATAATATATTAAAATAAAATAATTTATTACAACATTTATTTAAATAACAATAACTTAAAAAATAAATTAATTAAACAAAAAAATTTCATAATTCGAAATTCAAAAAAAAAAAAAATACCAGTCGCACAAAAAGTGCGACTGTACCTAGGTCGAGTCGCACTTTCGCACTTTTTGTGCGACTGGTATTTTTTTTTATAAATTTTTATTAATTTTATTTATATTATTATTGCTATTATATTATTATTATTATTATTATTATTATTATTGTTGTTGTTGTTGTTGTTATTATTATTGTTATTATTATTGTTATTGTGATTGTTATTATTATTATTATTAAATTTTTATTTTTGTTTTAATTATTATATTTAATTTATTTTTTTGAATATTTTATTTATTTATTTATTATTATTATTATTATTATTATTATTATTATTATTATTATTATTATTATTACTTAAAAAATAAATTAATTAAGCAAAAGAAATTTTATAATTCGAAATTCAAAAAAAAAACTAAAAAAAAAAATTATAATACCAGTTGCACAAAAAGTGCGACTCGACATAGGTACAGTCACACTTTTTGTGTGACTGGTATTTTTTTTTTTAATTTTTTTTAATTTTATTTATATTATTATTATTATTATTATTATTATTATTGTTGTTGTTGTTGTTGTTGTTGTTGTTGTTGTTGTTGTTATTGTTGTTATTATTATTATTATTATTATTATTATTATTATTATTATTATTGTTGTTGTGATTGTTATTATTATTACTATTTAATTTTTATTTTTGTTTTAATTATTATATTTAATTTATTTTATAATAAATAAGAAATTTTAAGTCCAGTAGCAAAGTTGTATTTTTTTAAGTCTAGGGGCAAATTCGTAATTTCATTTGGAGGGTGGTGATAAAATGAAAAAGGTGGCGAAAAATAAAAATTGGTATGTTTAATTGATAATTGTCAAGCACATCCGAGAAGTGGTAAAAGATTTTTATGATGACTTTGCTAAATTTTTGTCAAAGATCGTCCTACATGTTATGAATACGAACAATCTATAAAAAAATAAAAGTGCAGACCATGCAAGACTAGGGTATAATCTTAGTTAGTAACTCAAATGATGCAAAACATCTTACTAGAGAAACTCGTATACATTAATTTTGAAGCTCAATTTGTTTGAGAATTCTTAATAGGGTATTTGACAATTGACTGTTGGCTGTTGGTGGTTGTCTTTTTAAGTTAGTTTGTTTGACCAGTTGAAAATGCTGGCTATTTTTGTTGGCTTTTAAAGCTAGCTGAAGAAGCCAATTGTTTGTGGGAATGTTTGTTAAATTTGAGTTTTGGCTTTTGACTGTATAAAAAAAGACGGCCAACAAGCTAAAAGCCAACAAAAAAAGCTAACTGGAGCAACTTTTCATGTTGGTTTAAGAGCCACCTTTTCAACTACTTTAATAGTCATTTATCAAATATTTTTTCTGATTATTTAACCAATCAATAAGGCAAAAATAAAAAACCAATCAAAAAACTAAGTCAAAAGCCATTAATCAACCACCCCAATATCATCTACAAATCAGATTTATAAAAAAGGTGGACAACGACTGACCAAAGTCCAGTTTTGAAATTTGAAACTTCAAACATTTATTTCTTTTTCTCTTTTTTTTTCCACCAAAAAAAACATACCAGCTGACATCAACTGACCATAGTCCAAATTGAACCGTTCTTTACGATTTTTATTTCCATTTTCAACAATTTTTATCATACAAACCCTCTATATTCTCTCATCATCTTCTCCTAAATTTTCTCTCTCCTTAATTTTCTGTTACCTCCATTTTTCTCTGCTGCGAACGCAACATCGGCTTCTGGAACTCTCTACTTAATTTATAGGGTTTAGAACTGTTTCAAAAAGTGAAATTCAATATGGCAACCATGGAAAGTTTAATTGGACTTGTCAACAAAATTCAAAGAGCTTGTACTGTTCTTGGTGACCACGGCGGTAGTGATTCTTCTTTCTCTTCTCTTTGGGAAGCTCTTCCCTCTGTTGCGGTTGTCGGTGGTCAGGTATTATTTTTTTTGAATAATATTTTCATTTTTTTTGCTGAAATTTTTAATTGATTGTTGTATTTTGTGGAATTTGTTTTTTTTTTCAGAGTTCTGGAAAATCTTCTGTTCTTGAGAGTATTGTTGGCCGTGACTTTCTTCCTCGAGGATCTGGTTTGGTTTTGATTTCTTGATGAAAAATAATTTCGGTTATACTTTTGTGTTGATTAAATTAAGAGAGAATTTCATGCAAGTGTTTTTGATTTTTATTTGTAGGAATTGTGACGAGGCGACCGTTGGTGTTGCAATTGCATAAAACAGAGGATGGTTCGCAAGAGTATGCTGAATTTTTGCACATGCCTAAGCGCCGATTTACTGATTTCTGTATGCCATTCTCATCATTTAACTGTAATTTAGTTTTGTATTGGAGCATGATTGATTTTGGGTAAATTTCTCATTTTATCTTCTTTGTTGATTAAGCTTGGAGTTTGGGAGGTTTTATCAAGTTTGATGAATCTTGAGTGTTATGTGGTTGTTAGCTGTAGTTGTGTTGCATAGAAAGAGATAT
The DNA here is from genome assembly GCF_026212465.1 of Amaranthus tricolor. Lineage (NCBI taxonomy): Eukaryota > Viridiplantae > Streptophyta > Magnoliopsida > Caryophyllales > Amaranthaceae > Amaranthus > Amaranthus tricolor. The sequence continues at coordinate 8,403,349 of NC_080050.1, read as the reverse complement.
GTGTTATTAGCGTATAAATTGGTATATTAATATATTAATAAGAAAAATTTACATAGAATGATCCAAGCTTTTCATGATTTTCCTGGAATATCCACCTATCGATTAACCATGAATAATCCCTAGAGTAGACCCGGTCAACGGATGATTTGCGTAACAAGTTTTATTTTTTTAAAAATAAAGATAAACTTAAAATAAAATATCGACAAAAAATATTAAAAAATTTCTGATTTTTTTATTATTCAGAAATTTTTTATGTAAATTTTCAAAATTTTTCTCTCATTGTATATTAATTTTCAATTTACTTTTTGGGTGAATTACCTTCTATTGCAGTTCATTGGATTACCCAAGTTTACTCTAGGCAATTACTGGGATTATTTATGATTAACAAATAGATGTGATTATTATAGGAAAATCATGAAAAAATTGAATTATTCTAGATAATTTTTCCTATTAATAACGATATGACGGATTTAATTTGTAGTGAAAAATGATGAATTATGGATAACATATTGCTATTGATTGATGGATGTGCCAAGTGTCTTGACATTAACGACTCGTTTGGTTAACGGTTTTGATTGGTGGTAATGAGAAGGTTTTGTAGTGTAAACTTTCATGATATGTATCATTTCATTCCCATGGTAATAAAATTTTGATCATAAAAAAATTTTTTGTTCATAATTTTTCATTTAACACATAATACCACATGTTCAAATGGTTATGTAATGGAATGAAATTTTTGAAGAATAAGCATGATCATTAAGTTTATACAGAGATATTCCTACCAAAATTACACTAATTTTCCCATTATCATTCCACCATTTAGTATCGATCAGCAAATGGGCCGTAAGAGGAATACTTGAAGGGAAAAGGCAGTATTTGAAATAAGTTATCCTTTGATGAGTAATGTCCTTCCTGGACTAGAGTTGGCCATACCAGCCAAGGGTTTGATTAAGCTTAATGCCAAATTGCTGATTAAGGAGTCAATGCAATTATCCAAAACCGACTGGCTCGAACAATGGTTCGTTTGCAATTATATTATTATCATTAAGCTAATAGCGTAAAATAACTTAATTTTAATAATTTATAAATTTTTAAGTTCAAATTTCATTAAGATTATTATTAACTTATTATATCAGTTAAACGTTGTTGATTGATTCATTTATTTAATAAATCTTAGAATCTTATGAAATGACCTTTAAGATCAATATGTATAATAACTTATTGGAAAAATTACCTAAAATAATCTAACCTTTTACTGATTTCCCTACAATAATTGTAACTTTTGATTAACCATTAATAATCCAACTAAGAGGTGCTTGCTATAATGCATCAAGGTAACCTCTTATATAACAAGTTGTTTTGCATAAAAAAATTAAAAAGTAAATACAAAACTAAATTATAAAGAAATTTAAATTTTATAAATTAAAATGCGGAATGAAGTGAGTTTATTTTTTGACTGTAACATTTAAATTGTACTCCCTCCGTTCTCTAATGTTCTTCCCATTTGGAATATTCCACCTTAAGGAGAGAGAAATTTAATTAATGTTTTTGACACATTTAGACGATAAAATATATCCATGTGAGATTTCGTTAGATTTTTCTTAATGTATACTTTTTTGTTATGTATTTTTTATAATTTTTTATTATGCATAGTTAGAGATATTGAGTTTTAAAATTTGCATTGAAAACTGTGCAAAAAGTAAATGGGAAGAACAAAAAGAAACGGAGGGAGTAATATTTTTGATTTTCTATTTTTTTCTTTTTTTTCGCAATTAACCTGTAAAAACTGATCACCATTTGGGTAAAATTGTTCTTGGATAGGTGAGCCTAAAATTTGGATTATTTATGGTTAATTAAAAGTTGGAATTTTTGTAGGAAATTCAATAAAAGGTTAGATTATTCTAGATAATTTTTCCTAACTTATAATGATTTAGAAATATTGGCCTTTTTGGATGATTATTTTACTTATTGATTTAAATTATTTCAATTACTCATAAGTTGCAACTTGTTTGAGAAATTAATATTTCGATGAAAACTCTTTTTAACCTTAATAAATATATGAAATACATTATGGTTTTTTTGTATAAATTTCATAACTATTTGAATTTATGTTTATATTACATAAAATAAGTTTAATTAAATCATTAATAATATTTTGATAATTTCCTTGGAAATATGGTGTCGGATTTTAAGAATTGAAAAATGCTTTTATCTAGTGTTTGGGAACTAGTATTTCATTTTAAATTATGGATTTCAATTATGAAATCTAAAAGAAGAATTTGAAAATGACAAGGTTTGGGTTGTTATTCTCAAATTCTCAACTTTAACTACTTTAAAAATAATGGTGGAATTTGATCCAAATCCAAATTCGAAAATTTTTTATTTGCCAAACAATATATTTGAGCCAATTCCAAATTTCCAAATGAAATCATTGTTCCCAAACATGGCATTAATTCTTTTAAGTGATGCTCCAATATAGCACACTGTTATACATGATGTATATTATGTATTGCAAGCAAGTACGTTTAATCCTATGTGAAAATGTTACCCTTATTTTCTAGCAAAGCTTGTTTGTCCCGTGTGGGAGAATAATTCAAATTATGATTGTTATGATGAATTTTTAAGAAAAACGTGTTTATGCCAAATGGTAAAATAAATTTCATGAAGTTGTTTGTACAAAAGTATACATGTTTTGAACATAAAAAGATACTAGGCACATACGTCCTGACTAAAGTTGTGTAGGTGAAGATACATAACAAAATACAAACTTTAATGGGTTACCAAATATAAGGAATTATAATACCAAGTTACCAACCATAACATGTTAAACTTCCAACCTCCATGGATTAAAACATAACTTAAAAAACGACCATCGATATACAAAATGCAAGGTCAATACTAAAATATTTTTTGTTCTAATCAGTTAGACTACAATATATATTGCTTTATCTAATCAGTTTGCTTTGTTATAGAAACTTTTACAATTTGTTTCAGATTTGGATTAATTGTTCAAGACTACAATATATCTTAAAATTTATCTTACATATTGCTTGTATAATTTTGGTTTTGTTTGTTGGTTTTATCTATTTTTTTCAATGCTCAACTCAGTATCACCTGTACTTAAAGCTGAATAAATATCTAGTTCTTTTACACCCTTTACTTCCCTATTCCAGCACGTTATGTGTTTCACAACAATTCTACCAGCTTTGCTTCTCTTAGAATACCCTAATCTAGTATGAATAATACAATTGTTTATCTTTGTCTCTGCATTTGGCATTCGCCTTGATTGTCCAGTCAACTTCTTCAACAATCGTATGAGCAAAATTATTTTAATGGTCCGTACTTTAAGGTTCCACCCTCTAATTCATCATTGTTCATTGATTTCGTTCTTAAACAAGCTTAATTGCATAAGGATATTGTGATTTAGGAGTTTTAGGTTGTAGTGACTACATATTCGACTAGTATGACCTTATATTCTAGGTCGTTATCCTATTATTTATACATTCAAGAAGTAATGAATTTTGGTAGCATTCACTTTATTTCTTGAACTCACCAAATAACTTTCATGCTTTCTATTCCATGAGTTAAAAACTAACAACTTACTATTTTCGTCTCTTTGTAATTGCTATATTTAAGACTACTGTAACTATTGGGAGAACAAAACACAAGTTTAAATTGTGCGGATGGTATTAATGGAGAGAAAAAATGTTTTGAATAAAATTCAAGTGGCCTTTTCGATTATGCAAAAATTTTGTAAAACCAAATGGACAACCTAAAAAAGGAAAGTGTAAAAAATTCAAAGGATGAAGGGAGTATATGCTTGTACAAAATAATATTTCTACAATTTTATTAGGGTTAGGAATTAGGATTAAGGGTATATGGATGAGCTTTAGGGTTTTGGATTTAGAGTATCAGGGAGTTTGGGTCAAAATTTTTTTCATTGGCGAGTCATTGTTGGTTGATGATGGGTCAATTTTGAAAAGTTGGACCCATAAACCTACTTGGTTTCTTGACATAATTTGGTGTCGATGTTAAGGTTGGGATTGGTCAATTTTGAAAAGTTGAATCTAAACAATCAATTTTTATATTTTTAAAGTTGAACGTAATTCTACTTGGTTTCTTAGCCGAACTCCTTGGTTGGGGCTTATTTTTTTTGAGTTGAATCAAGGGTGGCCGCTTTTCACCGAGAACCTGCCCGGTGACCATCTTATCTACTACTATGCAGCTCCCATGTTATTTTGCCTCACCAAGTCTAGTTTGAACTTTTTGAAATTTTAGAAGTTTAGCATACTCATGAATATAGTTACTTTGTTTAGTTGTTAGGATCAATGGGTTTCCTATTATATTTTGTTATCATTCTAAGTCCAACCAATGCTAACACTTTGGTCCAAGCAAAGGTGCTGTGTTGAATGATTTATTTCTTTTTTCATTGTCAGCCTTGGTCCGCAAGGAAATTCAAGATGAAACTGATCGAGTTACTGGGAAGTCCAAAATGATATCGCCTGTTCCGATTCACCTTAGCATTTACTCACCACATGGTAAACTTTTGATTGCTTGCATGATAGTTTTTGTCCCGAGCACAGTCTGTCTCTTGCTTATGTTTCCTAGTGTTGTTGGACTTTCTTCTGATTATTTCTCTCCTTTGTCAGTTGTCAACTTGACGCTTATTGATTTGCCGGGTCTAACTAAGGTCGCTGTAGGTGAGCTTGCCTTCTTTTTATAAGTGCGTATAGTAGCCACTTCATTACTAGCATGTTGCTCAACTAAGTCTTGTCTTTGTTGTTGATAAACGTAGAGGGACAGCCTGAAAGTATTGTGAAGGACATTGAAGACATGGTCCGTTTGTATGTGGAGAAGGTAATTACCTATTCTAGTATGAACTATTTTTCATTGGTCTTCATTTCATCTCAATATTATGATCAATTATTGGCCTCACCCTACAGTTGCAATCTTTATTTTACTTTGTTTGGAAATCTGCTGGCTATCATGCAAGGTGGAAATTTTTATACCTGCAAAGTCCCTAAGGTCTTGATATTAGCAGGGGTGAATTACTTGAAAAAGGATCTAACTTAAATCAGAATTTAATCACCAACCACGCCAGCACGAGTTGACCGACTTCTTAGGCCCATACTCATGTCCTCAGTGACACGATCTTTTCTCTTTGTCCTTTCTCTTTGTTTGTTGTTAGCCATCACCCGTTCATGTTCTCCGCAGCTGTCAACCGCTTCCACAATATACCAAAAATCTCAAAGTCAAACAAAATGATTCACTTTAATTGATCATGTCTACAACCTACCCCTACAAATAGATTTTACCTTAGGTCTCTTAAATTATATTTATCTCCAAGGATTTGTGTTAGAACGGGAAGTGAGGAAAAGTGGGTTGGCTAGGAGGGGAGAGGTGGGAGGGAGGAAACTAATGGGAGGTTGAAAGGTGATAAGGGAGAAAAAGAAACTCTAGGGAGTGAGAGAGGAAAAGTGTGAGGTTTGACTTTTAGAAGTATATGCCAAATATAATGTTTTAGGTATGACTTTTAGAAGTAGAGAGGAATAGTAGTGTACCTTCCTTCAACAGTCCAACTTGATTTTTTTTTTCTGTGTGAATTTGTTTAGTTATTGTTGGTTGATGATGCATTTTCTATGACTGTATAGTGACACTCTTCTTTTACGTGCTATCTATCTACTTTCAATAAATGACAAAGTTTGAATGTATATTTATATTTGCTGTCAAAGTGGTTTGATCTTTCATTTGGAAATGTTTAATCCAGTAGTTTTGGTCATTCTAATGCTAAACACTTTGCTTTGCTAGCCCAATTGCATTATACTAGCAATATCCCCAGCTAATCAAGATATTGCAACATCAGATGCCATTAAACTTGCCAAAGAAGTAGACCCCAATGGTACGTGAATCAGGCTCTTGTGCTTACTTTCATAATATTAACGAAAAACAATTTTTCTAGAAATTTCGATGTTACTCTTTCAGGTGACCGTACCTTTGGTGTTCTTACTAAATTAGATCTTATGGACAAAGGGACAAATGCACTAGAGGTATTTTACTTTTAGCGTTTTCTTTGTTCTTATTTCCCTTCTTTCTTCGGATCTCAATATTTTCAACTCCTGGTAACTTTCAACATTTTTTTAAATGTGCTATCTGGCTATGTTGATATATACCTTCTTTAGTAAACCATTCTAGTTTTGTTGCATTTTTGTGTTAAATTTGAAAAATCTTATTCGAAACATTGTAGTAATGGTTAGCCGTGGCCCCTATGTGGAGTTTGAATTTGTTCCTTTGTTCTTCGTTTTAAGTAGGTACGTGTATATGGTTGTTGAAAATTAATATGAAAGAGGTGGAAGCTTTGTTTATCCATTTTGGATAGTTTTTAAAAGGTTCAACATCTTGAATATTGTAAGTATTAGGATCCACAATCAAAAAGTTGTAACATACTAATTCACATTTTTTTGACCGAGTTAACTATTAGTTAGTGGTTTGAAACTTCTTATCTTTTTAGGGAGTCATCATCCTTATCATCGTACCCAATGTATCCCGATCATAGAAGCTGTTATTAGGGTTTGGGGCGGGATGAAAGGCAGCAAACCATACCCATAAAATGACAAGACAATGCAAGATAATATCAACGTTATTAACATGACCAAAGAAATATAAAAGCAACCATAAAGGGCTGGACAATAAACTAGGTATAAGTGGCATAGGTATAGACGTACATGACTATTCAAGGTCTATGACACAAATACGATGTCCGCAACTAGCTTTATCCCTAGTGGTGTTAAGTTTCTTTTTAGGGGTTAAACTGCAACATTCAAGGTGTTAGTTTCTTTAGTCGTGTTCAGTTGTAGCTTTTCCATTTGCCTTTATATATTTCTAATTTTATACATGTTTATTGTGTGATGCATAACTGGAGCTAGTTCTCTTTATAGGTTCTTGAAGGAAGATCCTATCGACTTCAACAGCCCTGGGTGGGAATAGTGAATCGTTCACAAGCAGAAATCAACAGAAATGTGGATATGATTGCTGCAAGGCACAAGGAGCGTGAGTACTTTGCAACTAGCCCCGACTATTCACACTTAGCTAGCAGAATGGGATCAGAATATCTAGCAAAAATGCTTTCAAAGGTGCAATTCTCTAGGCCATTTTTATCTTGATAAAGTAACAATGAATTGTTTTCTTGGTTTTTTTGCCTTTAATAGTATTAATTTTTCTGTCTTGTTTCAGCATTTGGAGGCAGTAATTAGGGCCCGAATCCCTAGTATTATTTCATTGATAAATAAGAATATTGATGAACTAGAAGCAGAATTGGATCGGCTTGGCAGGCCCATTGGTGTTGATGCAGGGGTGAGCATGTTTTTCAGCATTACGACTCCACAATGCTAACACATGGCATTCTAACTTGTAACTCATGCTGAATTTCAGGCTCAGCTATACACAATCTTGGAACTTTGCCGTGCTTTTGACAAAATTTTCAAGGAGCATTTGGATGGAGGGTAATTCCTTTACTAATTAACAATTGTGTATTGCCAGTTTGCTTTTGCAAAGCATGAGCAGTTAGTTATATTTTGGTAGTTTTTATAAGTTATTATTGCTGCTTGTAATTCTTATTTTATTTCACTGTGAACACTGCTTTCTTCAACTTTATGTGATGAACTTAATAATTTCCACAACCAGACTTTTTTCATGCTTTAATGTTTTTTTAGTAGCTTATGATACTGGTCTCCTCTTGGCTCTTCATGGAATTTTGACTTCATTACTTTGGAAATCAAAATTGTCATCTTAGCTATGTTAGTCGTTAGATTGATCCGGTGGTTAATTTAATTGTTTGGTGATGTTCCTTTGAATTGACCTCTGAGTTTTGTTCTCTGGGCTTTGTACACTGTAATGAACTATAGTAAATGGCTTGTGAAATCATGTACACTTCTTATTTTTGTAAAGTTTTATATGTTCTTTGCTATCAAGGGTCAATGATCAATCAAAAACAACCTCATCACTTCTACAAAGTTTTGCGTTCATCCAATCCCCCGAAATCATTCATAGGTGGAAGCCACTTGATGTTAATGTGGTAATGCGTTGACCGTGGAGAGCTAAGCCCTCCCGCCCCCCGGTTCAATTCCGCAAGGCTCAGTTGCTGAACAACATGGATTTTATATGATCTTTGTTCATGTCTTTCTTGAAGTTTTAGCCTTTAGATATGTTATTCAATTATTTGAGGCTTTTGATATTTGTCATTTTCAGGCGTCCTGGTGGTGATCGTATATATGGAGTTTTTGACAATCAGCTCCCTGCTGCACTAAAAAAGCTCCCGTTTGATCGATATCTTTCTTTACAAAATGTTAAGAAAGTGGTCTCCGAGGCTGATGGCTATCAACCACATCTCATAGCTCCTGAACAAGGTTACCGCCGTCTGATTGAAGGTGCTTTACATTATTTCAGAGGCCCTGCCGAAGCTTCTGTTGATGCTGTAAGCACCATCTGCTGTTAATTTTATCATTTTGTTTCATTGGTTTAAGAGGCTTGGTAAATGAGAACTGGTTAAGTGTTGATGCTGGTTGATGGACTTTAACAGAGATAGTCTAACTTTTTTCGAAATGAAAGGTGGGCTTGTTATATATTTAATCACGAATATCAGCAAAAACAACATTGATGATCCTAGGTGGACCACCATTGCCCCAAACCTTGTCACACGAACTACTAGACGCCCCTTTGGCAAGGTGATGAGCGACTTCGTTAAAGGCCCTATAACAAAAAGAGAAATCTAATAATCAAAAGTAACCAAATTAGCTAAAACATTCTTAACTTGAGCAGTATAATGACTATAGACAGTAGGAGTCTAATCCAATGAAGCTTTAGAATAATTTCTTATTTTATTTAGAGTCTATCTAAGTAACCAAATATAAAAAATAAGGTCTGGAATGTTATCACAAAATTAAACTAAAATAAGCAATATAAATAGATGGGCAAGCGGGAATTTCGATTACTCGTTTCAAATAGTTGAGAATTAAACTGCTTAATTTATGAAAATGGGGTTTCATAAAATAAGTTTTAATTTACTACAGATGATGGTTTTTATGAAATTGCATCCATTCCCGCTTGATTTATATCTGTCTACAAAATTTTTGATGCTATCATTAGCATATTATTTGTTGGCAAGAACACTCGCTGTTTTTCAACATTCACTCATCAGTGACATTAGAATTAGGTGCTTGCTATCTTCTGCTTTCATTTAATATTTTTTTTTCATTTTATAGGTTCACTTTGTATTAAAGGAACTTGTGAGGAAATCAATTGCGGAAACTCAGGTAAGATTTGGATAGAATATGGTCAACTTACTAGTTTCTCTTATTGAGTTAGTGAACTTCTTTTCATTTAATAAACAGGAACTAAAGCGCTTCCCATCTTTGCAAGCTGAACTAGCTGCAGCTTGTTATGCGTCCTTGGAGAGGTTCCGTGATGAAAGCAGGAAGACGGTTATCAGGTTAGTGGAAATGGAAGCTGCATACTTGACTGTGGAATTCTTCAGAAGACTTCCTCAGGAAGCGGAGAAATCTGCAAATCCAGGTGGTCCAAATGCAAATGCCAATGCAAATACAAATGCAAATTTGGATCGATACAATGATGGACATTTCCGAAGAATAGCATCAAATGTCTCATCTTATATACGTATGACATCGGACACACTTAAGAACACCATCCCAAAGGCAACTGTTCATTGTCAAGTAAGAGAAGCCAAACATTCATTGCTCAATCTCTTTTACACGCAAGTTGGCAAGAGAGAGGTAATCAATCACGCTCTCCTGTTGTAAAAATTAATTTGAAGTGTTCACTGCAAATTCATTTGTTGACTCGGCATTTGATACTGATTACTGAGTCATTGGCTGGCTGTAGAGCCTAGAAGTGGGTCAGTAATTTGACCCGAACATGATTTTGACACTTCTCTAAGTAAAACTGGCAGTGGCACCTCAAGGCACACACGAAAACCATACGGACCAAACAGAAATGTTTGTTGTAAAAATTTATTTGAGGTGTTAACTGCAAATTCATTTGTGGTCTTGGCATCTGATACCGAGTCATTGGCTGGCTGAGTGGCATTAGAGCCTAGAAGTGGGTCAGTAATTCGACCTGAACTTGATTTTGACACCTCTCGAAGTAAAATTGGCACCTCAAGGCACACGCGAAAACCATACCGACCAAACTGAAATATCATATTTGACACTAAACATTGTTACACAAAACAAAATTCGATTTGATACGGAAACAAACAAGAAATGAGATAAATTTGGAAAATAAGGATATGAAATTATATCCAATAAGCTAAGATAGGCCATGGTTGTCCAAATATGTCGATCATAAGGAGGAAATATTACCATAACACTAATCATATATCCAAAGTTTTGTATCATGAAAGTAGAACATGACTAAAAACAAAACATCAAAAAAAAAAAAAAGACAAGTTGAAGCAAACAAGAAACGAGAAATGTAGATTCAGTATTTCGAATCACGTTTTCATATTGTTTCAGTTTGAGCAATTTGATACATGGCATGTGTTGTAGTTGTGCGTTTCACGCTTCTATAGACATGAACAGTTGAACACCCACCTCCGCTTTTAGTATGATTCATATTACAAGCAATGTCTAACTGATGAGCATGTGATTCTCTATGCTTTCAGGGAAAACAGCTTGGGCAGATGCTTGACGAAGACCCACAATTAATGGACAGGAGACTACAATGTGCCAAACGGCTTGAATTATACAAGTCCGCAAGGGCTGAGATTGAGGCTGTCTCATGGGGCCGATCATAGTGTGCAGTTAACTGGATGTGTTGGTTTGTGATGTATTATATAGTCATACAATTTAGCTTATTTAAGGTCAAATATATCTCGTTTTATATATGTTGTATTTTGAGCATTCATTTTTCCTGCATCACAGAAGCAGGTTGTTGGATTTGTGTACTGTACCAACAGCATGATCTGAACATGCTTTGTAAATGTCATTATCATATTGCCAGGTGAGTTTTTAACTTACCCTGTTTTTATGGTCACCCTGTGATGCTCGAGACTAGGGTTTTTAATGGGCCGGATAAAGGCCGTGTCGGGCATAAGTAAATATGGTCCGGGTTGTAAAAGTCTGGCCCAACCTAACCCGGTCCATTTTTATTACTAAAATTATTTTAATCCTCATTTATCAATATATAATAATTAAATTATCTATATAATAATTAAATTGAAAAAATATTAATAATCTCTATTGACATTGTCATTTATAATTAAATTATACATTATATTATTTTCAAAGGTCTGTTTTCGATTCTTGTTGAACCCTTTTATAGCCCATTTCATTTTAATTAAAGTAGAACATGTTTTCAACCCGGCCCATTTTCGACCTGGCCAATACAAAGCCCTTCTAAAACGGGCCGGATAAAGGCTCAAAATTGGGGTCTGGCCCATTGAACACCCTTACTCGCGACTCATTCAATTGGTTCGAGATTAAATATGATTGAATTATGTTACTTCTTATAACTTCGACATTTTTTATTCAGCTTTTTGTTAGATTTAGTGAAAATTTGAAACAAATAAGCAAAAAAATATTAAAAAGTCGCATAATAGGCAACTTTTGAAAATGTTTTTCAAATTAAGCACTTTTTCCTATAGCAAGTGAAATTAGAGTTGTAATTATTCGCTGTTATTAACCGAACAAAGAAGGTTGGTCAAAAAAGTCAAAGTCTTTGTTCGCTGTTAGTAACAGCGAACATATATTTTGACCAAGCTTCTTTGTTCGCTATTATTAACAGCGAACAATTACAACTTTAATTTCACTTGCTATTTTTTTGGGTCGTCAATTTTACAAGGCTAGTTTATAGGCTTTTAATTATTAACTTTCCTATTTTTATGGTTATCAACTTTCTATAATTGAATAAAATCACCTTTAATCCCATTATTATCAAATTTTCCAATTTTTTAGGAAATAAAATAGGGAAATTAATTTTAGGTTTTAATTAAAAAATACTAGCAATTAAAAATTTAAAATTTTTTAGGCTTTTAATTATTAAAAAGCTACGGTCGTTAACTTTCTATAATTGAATAAAATCACCCTTAATCCATTATTATTACCAACTTTTCCAGTTTTTTAGGAAATAAATAGGAAAATTAATTTTAGGTTTTAATTAAAATAACTAGGAACTTTAAATCACCCTAAATTTTTAGGAAATAAAATAGGAAAGTTCATAATTAAAAGCCTACAAAAGGCTTGAACCCCAAAAAAATAGCAATTAAAATTTTAGGGTTGTATTTGTTCACTGTTAATAATAGCGAACAAATAAGCTTGGTTAAAATGTTTGTTCGCTGTTACTAACAGCGAACAAAGACTTTGACTTTTTGACCAAGCTTCTTTGTTCGCTGTTAGTAATAACAAGCAACCCCTAATCTGTGCTATGGGAAAAAAGTGCTTAATTTGGGAAATATTTTTAAAAGTTGCTAATTATACGACTTTTTAGTATATTTTTTTTTTATTTGTTTCAAATTTTCAGATTTAATTCAATCTGTTTCGGTCATTTTAGATTAGTTGAGTTCGACTTGGCTTGTATACTTGATCATTACTTTTTAGACTGTTTGATAATCGATGCTAAAATGTAAAAATGAGAATGATTTATAGTGTAAATTTTCATATGTTATGTCATTCTTATGATAATGAAAGTTTAATCATAAAAAAAAATTGTTCACTATTTATCATATAATACCACGTTTTCAAATGAAAATGTATTGAAATGAATTTTGTTAAGGAAATGATATTGATGAAGGATAATAAGCATGACTATTAAACTTGTTAACAGATATTTCTATCAAAATTACATTAATTTTCTATTAATATTTTCATCATTTAGTACCAATTATCAAATAGGTCTTTAGGGTTTTAGTCTAATGTTAAATTTGTATGCTTGATAAAAAAATAATTACATGATTGAGCACACTTTGTTTAAATCATTTAGTACCAATTATACTAATTTTCTATTACTATTCTCATCATTTAATACCGTTATTATATTTGACTATGTTCTAACTTAAATTAAGACTAAATATAAGAGTGATTGATGAATATTATAAAAAAATGAGCTTGTGATCAAAATGAGGGATTAAGTTATTGTTTAAGATAGAATGAAATAAAATACAAATTTTTACTAATAAATTATTTTTACTAAATAAATTTTATTTCAAAAAGAAATAAAATACAAATAAACTGTTTTTACTAATATACTTGGTTCGTTTAAATAATGATAGAATTGTTTGTTTGTATTGTTTATTAAATTAGGTATTGAGTACTTAGTTAACAAATAAAGTTATTAGACTCGCTATTCATTGGTCATCAACATAAAACCCATTAAGGTAACCTACAATGTGGCTTAAAATTATTTATTAAAGGAAAAGATTTTGAAAATAATTAAATTTTTTTGCTTAACCACTATAAATAATCTCACATATTGATTATTTACTAATAATCTCATCTTTAATATATATTTGCTCACATCATACTCGGTTTGGAGGGAAAGGTAAGGGTTGTGGCTGTTCATATATTTAACGGGTATGATGGGAGCAAATATATAGCAAATGGTAAATTATTCGATAATAATTCAAAAATGAAATTATTCGCAATAAATGAATCAAAGATTAAATTATTTTCGATAAATTTTCCTTTATTAAACTTATATTTTCGTGTATTATTACAACATATAAAATACCGAACGCCAACCAATAAAACTTGCTTAAAACCACTAATTACTATCAAACAAATTATTTTGTTAAGTTTAATTTTACATAAGATAAAATCAAAAATGTCATAATCATATTGTACTTCCTCCTCTAAATAAATTAACCATATGAAGTATATTTCCTCTGTTTTAAATTAGTTGCAACGTTAGAAAAATAATATTATTCATTTATCACCTTTAATTTGTAATTAGTATATAACTTATAAGTTAAAATATAGTCAAGTGAGATCTTATTTGATTTGTCTAATTGCAAAGATCATTAATATCAAATTTTATAATTTTTTAATCTACATAATAAAAATAGTAAAGATTAAATTAGTACATTGGACTGCGTGAAAAAATAAACGTTAAGTATTTTAGGTGCATCAGCCACAATGCTACCCCTTGGTCATTTTGACACTCCTTTTGAAAGACCTCAAAAAAAACCCAAGCATCGAACAAACACTCCTTGGTCATTGGAGTAATAGTTGTACGCTCAAAAACTCCGAAGAAAACATAAGCTCATCAAATTCTCTCTCAACTTCCCCATGGTTTACCTAACTTCGTGGGATGAATTCGTGGAGCGATCTGTCCAATTATTTCGCGCCGATCCTGAATCTGTAAGTCTTTGTTTTCTCACTTCAATTTTTTATTTTCTTACTCGCATTGTTTTCACATTTTTTAGTTGTTGATTGAATTTTTGAATTAGGCTTTTTGAATTTAACTATCTGCTTAATACAGACTCGTTATTCGATGAAATACAGACACTGTGATGGAAAATTGGTTCTTAAAGTTACCGATAACAAAGAGGTATTATCCATGTTCTTTCTGCATACTTTTTGTTGCTGAAAATTTTAGCTTTGGTTGTGTTAGATTCCAAATTAGTTGACTTTATTGAATGCTAAAGTTCTTGTAATGGAAATGTGTGTATGTTTTCTATTGGTTTTTTTGAATGATCATTGTCAAATACCCTTTGGGGATTTGAATTGTTGAATGTGTTGGATGTGAAGTTTATTTGGGTAGATAAAAAAAATTGATTTCTTATCTAAATTTGGATGTAAAATATGGTGGGAAGTGGAGCAATGTATCTAGAGAATGTTGGATGTAAAGCTGATCAGGGTCGATCAATAATTTTGGTTTTCTAATCCAAATTTTGATGTAAATCATGGTGAAAATGATGCATCCAGAGAATGTTGGATCTGAAGTTGATTAAACTAGAATGTAAACAAATAATTTTGGTTTTCTGATCCAAATTTGGATGTAAAATATGGTGGAAATGATGCATCAAGAGGATGTTGGATGTGAAGTTGTTTAGGGTAGATAAATAATTTTGGTCTTCTAATCCAAGTGTAGATGTAATATATGGTGCAAATGATGCATCAAAGATATGGAGAAGAATAGAAATTTAATATGGGTTTTTGTTAAAATATCACTTGGTTGTTTGTGTAAGGACATTATCTTGTTGATGGAATTTGTTGGTTTATGGTGTCATAGCAATTATGAAGGTTAGAGATTTCACCAAGGTAATATAGGATGTTTGGAAATAAATGTGAAAAGGGATAGATATTTTCTTAATTTGTGTGGTTGTCCTCTCGTTTTTTTTTTCCGTTCTCTCCATGACAGAAAGGCATAAACCCAACAAAATTCGATCAATCAGGAAAACTTCTAATGGTTTCTAGATCCATTTGCACAAGATCAACGACTGGAAGTAACTCACCATTGAGTCTTGATCAAGAATAGTCAGATAAATCGTATATTATTGAATACCTAGAGTCCAATACGAGAAACATTGTTATAAGGATTGGACAACCATGATTAAGTGTTATTCCATAATGGATGAGAAAAAATGTTCTACGTCTACAGTTCCATAGCACTCTTGAAAATTGAATTGGAGGATATTTAGGAAGAAATGGTAGGTCGTGACAGTTCGTCATATAATCACCCCATGGGCCCACTCGTGTGGACAAACCCACGAGGCACCCAGGCCCACAAACCCACGAGTAATGAGCGTTGACTTGCAATCTTGCGTACAGACTTGATGAGGTCCACTCTTTACCAAAACCATTGATGTTAAGAAGATTACCCACGAAGCATTATATGCTAGTCCATAACCCATTATTTTAGTGTTGTGGGATCTTTCTCACATGTGTAATATTTCCAACCACCCCCCTCATATGTGAGCTACATCATATCCAAGAATCACCTTTGGCTCGGATATCAAGTTAGGCCGTGACAATTCGTCACATAATCACCCATGGCCCTACTCGTGTGGACACACCAATGGGTCATCTGGCCCATAAAACCACGGGTAATGAGTGTTGACTTGCATACACTTTGATAAGGTTCGCTTTTTTCCAAAACCATATGGTAGTAGGAGGATTACCCACCGAGCTTTATACATGTCCATAACGCATTATTTTATTGATGTGGGATCTTTGTTGCATGTGTAATATTTCAAACAAAGTATACTATTGGAAAAACTACATAGTTTGCTATATTCTAGAAGTCAATCCCTTTTTTTGTGGTGGAGGGTTATGTTTGTCGAATGTGGAGTGATTTACAGATTGACAAAGTGGGTCTCATAGGCTAAGTATCTATACTGTTAGATTTCTCACTCAAGAATGTTGTTCCTTTTCCCCCAACATGAATGGTATGTTCTTTGACAAAAAACCTCTTATTGTTAAACAATAGAAAGCTGATTTAGATGTCAAGAAGGAAGGGACTAAGACCATCTTGATATGGGTTTTTTTTTTTTCCCCTTTTCTAGATGTGAAGTTTTGGGGTGACAAGTGCCTTGCGAAAATTTCAAGGTTGATACATCATTACATGGATTCTTGTAATCTCTTTGGCCACATGAAGGAAACATGTCATGGCAGTGAACTCGGAAATCCTTCTAAAACCATTCCAACCTCCAATACCACCAAAGCCATCCAAAAGACAAAATATTTGTTGATAAAAACCCAATTACGAAAAACCCAATTGATAAAGATAGATTCCAATTGGTGATGAGGAAAGTTTCCTAGCCACACCAAATAGTACTACTGATAATCTTTTGAGGTTGTAGCAATTTGACGAAGGATACTCGAGAACATGATGACCCTGAAGTCAAAAGTGAACCTAGAAATGTAGATGAGGGGTGTTCTTGAATAGCAGGGGTGATCTGTCTCTGTGTCCATGAGTAACATCCTTGCATGGAATGTGGGAGGCTTTAACAATCTAAGTAAACAATCAAAAATTAGGAGATTCCTAGCTACCCATGATGTTAGTATGTTTTCGGCTTCTCGAAACCAGGGTGAAAAACCAAAACCTTGGTAATTTGTATCTAAAACTTTGTAAGGGTTAGTATTTTACTTCCAGTTTGGCACACCATAAAGGCGGAAGAATTATTATAAGCCAAAAGTCATAAAATTACCAAGTTGAAATTTGTTTTTGTAGAAGCCAAGTCATTCCCTCTTGGATCAAGAATTCCTCTAGTATTCCCTTCTTTTGTTCTTTCATTTTTGCTTTTAATGATAGTAAAAAGTTTGAGTTTCTCTTTGGAATGACTTGAATGGTTTTTCTAAATTTTGTTATGATGCTTGGATTGTCCTTGAAAATTCTAATTTTATGCCTAACATTGATGAAAGACATGGTAGTATTGTGGAAGATAGTGATCTTATCTCCTTTCCTTTAGGGATTGTATGATGAACTCCTCTCTTGAGGATATACCCATTATCGGCCTTTTCTTTACCTGGAGTCCTAGACCAATAAGCATTAGGGAAAAAATGTGCACTATTTAAAATATATAGGGTCCTTGGTAACCAAAGCGGAGGAATTCCCTCTCTTAAGCTACTGCTAGCTTTTTCCCTAAAGGTCTCTTTGATAACACCGAACCAGCCTTAATTCAGTTTTTCCCTTACAGAAAATTGCCAAACCCTTTCATTTCTTTAATCTTTGGTGCCATAAATTAGGGTTCTTAGAGACTGTTCAAAAAGCTTGGGATTTGAATTATGTTGGTTTCCATGCTTATACTCTTACCCAGAAGCTTAAGGTTGTTAAAAGGGATATCGAAACTATGCATTCCTCCCGCCCTGATTTGGAACATCTCATGCTTAGAACAGAGAATAATCTTTTATGTGCTCAAGCTTGTCTTGATGATATCCTCATAATTCTGACTTGGCCACTTAGGAAATGCATTTTAGGGCAAGATTTCAAATCTTTTATTTGTCTGAAGTCAAACTTGGTTTGATCCAATATGATGATGAAAGCTCTAACAGGGACAACAGAAATAATACTTCCTCCGTTCCAAAATACTTGCACCAAACACATTTTTGTGCAATCCAATTTGTTTATCGGATCGTTTATATCTAGAGTTGTACATAATTAAAAATTACAAAAATTTGTATTATGAAAATATACGACGAGACGAATAAAAAAAGATCCCGCATGACTAGGTTTTTTTCTTGTATAATAGCCGAAATATGTAAATTACAATAGAATGATGAATAGGGCATAAGTTGGTTTGGTGCAACTGTGCAAGTAAAGTGGAACGGAGGGAGTATTAGAGTTGTGAGCGCGGGACTCTTTTCTCACACTCTTTACTGATTTGATATGCTTCAAGCTTGACAGAAAGGTATCTATAAGTGATTTTTTTGTCAATAAGGCATCATTCTCACAACTCAATACCATAACATTCTGAACCTGCAACAATGTACTGATGATGATATCAAAACAGTTATGTGGTCACTTCCTGATTTATTATTGATGGGTTCACTAGTAAGTTCTTCAAATTCTCTTTAGATATTATTGGCACTGAGGTTTATTTTGCTATTAAGGAGCTCTACAAAACTAGGAAACTCCTTAAGAAATGGAATGCAACAACCATTACCTTAATTCCATAAGTTAAAGCTCCCAAAGGCCCTACTAAGTATTGACCTATTTCATGCTACAATGTGCTTTATAAATGCATTTCCAAGCTGAGGTGCACTACAATTTCTCTTAACTTGAATGATCTTATCTCCCCCACTCAAGGATCCTTTGTATAGGGGAGAAACATCTTGCATAATATTTTTCTATGCCAGGAGTTAGTAAAACATTATGGTAAACATTATGGTAGAAGTAATGCCTCAGCTAGCTGCCTAATGAATGTGGACATACAAAAGGCTTCTGATTCTGTCTCCTTGGAATCCATACATGATCTCTTTGTTGCCTTAAATTTCCCTTCTCATTTCACCAACATCATGATGGAGTGTGTGTCTCTAGCCTCAAGTTTACCTTGCTTATCAATGGCATTATAGTTGGATATTTTCTCTCTAAAAGGGGTTTGAGGCGAGGAGATCGCCTATCATCGTTACTCGTTGTTCTTTGTATGGAATATTTCACTCACATCATGAATATGTTGACAATATTGTTGGGATATAGTTCCATCCTATGTGTAAAGAGCTGAAAGTCAATAACCCTAGCTTTGCAATGATCAACTTATCTTAAGCAAGAGGGATAAACTCTTTGCTAAGCCCTCGGGCAAAGCTAGAATTCTTTGCCAAAACACGAAATGCATCTTTTTAAAATATTAGCTATTATGTGTTTTTAATTGTTTGTTTTGAGCATTACGTGATTTGGAACTTTGTTGGTTTATGTAATTTGAAATGTGGTTGTTGTATCTATTTATACTTTAAAAATCAAAAGACTTAACAAATATTTCGTTTCAGATTTTGAATGTTGGAATACTTCATATAATTGGTCGCACAATTAGTACAAAATATAAGAACAAAGTTCCTTGTTAGTTAAAAAATGAATAAATAATTTTATACGAATGGACGAAAATTGTAAAATTTGTTTTGGACCAAATCTAGATGGGTCTGGGTCTAAATTTTCCATACCCTATGGATCTGGGTCCGGGTCTAGGTCCATTAAAAAATAGGGTCTGGATCTGGTTCTAGTTGGACCTGACCTAGATCCGACTCATGCCCATCCCTACATCCGCTTTTTTCTCCATAATTTTCTGACTTACTCTTTCTTTACTTTTACTTTTTATAACTTTACTTTATTTACTTTTACTTTTTTTTTCTCTTCTGCCTTACTGTTCTACTGTTGGAATTTTTTTAGCGTTGTACTTGTATCTATTATTTAAATCTAATTATCTTTTTACCAGTATCTATATTTAGATAATTATTTAGAGTAAATTATAACACCAAAAAATACCCATCGTTCTGCTATGCCCTTCAGTAGGGAGAAACGTTGGATTACTTATCGAAGAAGGCAAGTACAAGCAGCAACTCCCAAATCTGTTATAGAAGAGGAATGACGTGTCAGCATAACAGAATAAGTACAACTTGCAGGCTATTTTGCAGTAACATATTATGGAATATTCTAGGGGGAATGAATCGGTTAGATTTTGTGGGAGGGTAAGGTAGTGCAATCTAGTCCAGATATATGGTTGTAATAAATAACAGTAGTATGCTTGATATTTGTAAGAAATACCTTTGAGGTAAGGATTCCCTTGTTGAAACAACTCATTGTAAACGTTCTTCACCATCTTTTCTCTAACACAACCTTCTTCACTTCTTCTTCTTCTTATTCTTCTACATTTTGTTATCTTTTACTTGCACATGTCATAGCATGTTTGAGTCACTTCGATAGCATCTTGTATTTTCGTTCCCGTCCCACGTTCTAAACCGTATTGCGTTTCAAGTAACAATGCTCCATACACTCTTCTAGGTTTTCTTTGAGAAGAGCAAAAGTTAAATGCCCAACTGGCTGTATTTAGCAATTCTAAAATCTTATCTTCTTTTTTTCCTTTACCTTTTTTATAATAATTATCTTCTTTTTTTCCTCCATCTTTTCATTTTCCTTTTTCTTTCCTTATTTTAGGACTTTCAACTTATTTTTCTATGTTTTCCTTTTACTTACTTTTAGTTATCGACCCCAAATCGTACTTTGATCTGGTTTGAATCGTCTCGCCAGCTATGATAACTCGACCAAAAATCTTATCGACCTGACCTCAGATTTTGAAAATTGGTGAATTTCGTTCCCGAGTCCCGACCCCACTCCGTGCTTATTTTTAAGAAGCGCGAGGCGCAAAAGATCCTTAGAGCCTAGGCGCAAAGCGCAAGGCGAAGGCGTGAGCTTTTTTTAGGCGATGCTCACTTTTTCACTAAAGCTTAAAAATCAATTTTACAACATATATAATACTTCGAAGAACATGATATTCATATTTTAGTATCAACAAGCTTGAAAACATTCATTATCCTTGCGGGAAACACCACTTTAGCACAAAACTATTATGATGAGAATATGAAGAATTCCGAAAGTTCTTTTCTTGTTCGCATGTTTTTAATTTTTTTAAATAAGCAACGGTTTTTTGAACTTCATATTTAAGTAAATTTGGGTTTTAAGTTTTATTTCTTTTATGAACAAACAAGCATAAGTCAATTACTCAGCCCAACAAGCAGGTACACCGGGCTGACAAGGCGTGAAGCACATCAAAGGCGCCCAAGGCGCATGCCTCATGTAGTGGGCTTTACCTCACCTGGCCAAGGCGTTTTTAGCTGAGCTTTAGCTCGAGGCGTACAAGGCGCAAATCGAGGCACGCTTTTTAAAACTAAAACTCTGAGACTCAGATCAATCCTCAATCCTGGTTACACTAGGTTTATTCCCATGAAGGCTCGTGATCTTGATGTCAAGCTGTGAGTAGGCTGAGGATTTATAGACTTGGCTTTATATTTTATCTACAGTGATTTATCAAGTTTGGCATTGACTTATTTTCTATAGCCGAAGGATTTTCAATGTGGTGAATGGTTTTGGAGCAATTAGGGGTTGAACAGAAATCGAAATATTATGCTGTGGAAGAGAAGCCTGCTGTCATATTGAATCCTTAGTTCTGATGGTTTTGCATAATTAACTGATAGAATATGATGTAGCCTGCTTTTAAAATAGTTACTGCAAAGATTAGGCATGCTTTTATTTTGATTTAACTGATTGGAGGATTGATTCAGAAAGTAATTTGGGATAAGTTCGCTGTGGGAATGTGGAAAACATTATGGCATTTCTTTCTCTAGAGTGTCACTCTTGGTATTAGCCTCTGGTTGCTTTAGTATGAGACACTTGTGGATTTCTCTTATGGTAACCGATAAGTGTGTCAGTTGTCTGACATGTTATGTGGAGATTGAGTTAGCTGTTAATGTTGATAGCTTAAACAAACTTTGGATTCCCACAACTATAAATGGATGCTTAAGTTATACGCAGGTATTATGTCTACCAGTTGAGCAGGTATTGTTGGAATTTACTGTTAATAAAGAAAAAGGAGAAGAACATCTAAAGGGGAATGTAATTTAAAATGAGTGTGAGTTCTGACGATTGGTCAGTGAGGATATTTTGATGTTCAAGTTACACAAGTTTTTTTGTTGATTTCATTGTTTGCTTTGTGAAGTCCTGAAGGCTTGCCTAACTCTTCAGCTGACCATATTTTGCAAGGATTCTGATATTTAGCTTGACTTTCAAATAATTGGGTTAATTATTAAGCACAGTTTGTGTACTGCTGCTTTGTGCTAGAACTCAGAATATGATAAGTTAAGACTTGAGACCCAATAACTATTGTGTATTAATATTTGTTAGTGTGGAATGACATTCATCTGAGTTGCCTGAAAATTTCCATTTATTGCAGCAATCAATTTGAGATCCAAATCCCCGCAGTAGTATTAAGTAAATAGATCCTTGTTCGAGTTTCTGACTTAGTATTTGCTGATGTGACTGCCAGTGCCTTAAATTTAAGACTGATCAAGCACAAGATGCAAAGAAGATGGAGAAGCTCAACAATATATTCTTTGCTTTGATGGCTCGTGGTCCTGAAGGTACCATTCTTTTTTCTACCCCATCTCTCCACTCGTCTTTCTTTCCTACTTTTGTTGAGATTTAGCGAAGACTTTTTCTATGGACTTGAAAATAGTGTTGTTGCCTTTGTTTCGCTGATATATAGTTCCTTGTTTTGTGTATTCTGTAGTGGATATAGCAGAAGTCACAGGGAAAGAACAATTGGAGGCACAGCCGTCAAAGAAAGGAAGAGGAAGAAAGCAATGATTTGTAGCTAAAATCTTCGGTTAGGTACTAAGGAATGTAGTTGATCAAGGTTTTCTGTTGGAGCTCATCGCATTTGTAATTGATTTTGGACTACAATTGAGATTTTTTTCCTTTGCTTTTCAGATATCTTTTATGATATGAAATTGTTAATGTTATTTGAATCAATGTCTGAGGGATCGTAATAATTTCTGGCATTTCGTAGCTACTTTTCTTGTCCTAGAATATTGAACTTCATTCATGCTTATCTACCAAGTTACTCTTCATTTTGCTCTCTTTTCTGAGTTTTACGTCCATGGCTTCCGTTTCTCTCTCCTAGTTGAGATGCTCTTCATTTTTCTCTCTCTGTCCTTCAAGTCCGCAAAGGCCTATTATGGCTCTTCCTCTTCATGGACTTACAGTGAATTTAAGAGGGTTAGAATACATCACAAGTTGCATGCTGATTACATACTATCAGGAAGGGTCCTAATATTGGAGAAAATGTAGTGGCTCGAGAAGAGTAGCATTGATGAAAAGCTCAAGAAACTCCTGATAATTAAAACGGTAATTATATCAGTTTCTATAACCTAGCTCCTCCTTACAGGTGGGGGGAAACCATCAACAAACATGAATTCCTATTCAGATCTACCATGTCACCGGTCCCATTGAGAAAGCTACATTCGACCCAAAAAGCTCCCATATTTAAAGGTCGAATGTAGCTTTTTCAATGGGACAAAGGAGTTGACCTACTTGCCCTCGGATTCAAAGTTTCTACAATCTAAACAACGCAGACTTTCTATGTTTTTGAAATAATTTATACAAGCATCCAAAGTTTCGAGCCTACATTCTGCAATCTCAATTGAATCTAAACAAACCGTCTTTTGGTGCAACCATGAGTAGTTCTTTTGATCCTTCGAAAATGAAGGAGGCAGGGGTATATCCTCTAAAATGGAATATTGTAAGAGTTTGAAGTAAGCATGAAAGTAGCTTAAGCAATCCAGCACTAAATAGTAAAATCACAATTTCACTCTACACAATCTTCACCATAACACAAAAATGTGAGATTAATCTACAAAAATGATTCCATTTTCTCTAATGGTATCAAGGACAATGCCAAGCTTTCCCTCAATGCGCTCATCTTTCCGAGGCTCATAGGCCAGGGCATATACATCAGCTTCTTTTGATCTCTCAGCAATGAGCTTACCAACCACTCTGCATGCATTATTATCAGTAAGGGATGTCAAGGTAGTTCTTAAATCCTTAGCATTCGTGGTTGCAACAGATATCACTTTGCTGGTTCCACGGTGCATCACTTTGGCATGAATAAATCGCTTCGAGAAGAATACATTTAGCAGAAAAGGTCTCATGAACATATCAGTTCGTTGCTTCCATGATTTCCTACCCGTTTTCCTTGGTTCTCCTCGAGATCTCCGAGTCCAAGCTGCTTGAACAACAAAATCCTGGATAACTTTCAAGTTTCAAACATCAAAAATAAAAAACCAGAGTCACAGTTTCATATTTTAGAATTTATATCACCCAAAATGAGGTGGCGATTGAATTAGTATAGAGATTACAACACAATTAAGTGACTCCCACCTAGGCAAAGATTGGAGGGTAAAATATACATAACCTTACCCTTGTAATAACCGAGAGGTTGCTTCACATTGGTAATAACAGAGAGGTTGTTCACATTGGCCCTTGATAGCAAACATTATTTGCGCAACTAGTGTTGAGATTATTGCATGTATAATATTATATTAATCAGTCCCATGAAACTGTTAAATTTAAGGGTTGTCAAAGTGAGGGGTGATAAACTCGTAACAAAATGCCTTGAAGTTTGACATCTTCATATTTGACAAAAAAAAAAAAAGGCAACAAGTCAAATTAAAGTGATCAAAGAAAATGGAGGAAAAGAAAAGGGAAGAGGAAGGACAAAGGTAAAGAGGAAGTAGCCCTATAATTCAACTCCAAATCTTATCAACTTTTGTAGGATTTACATCTAAAGGAAACTGGATCACTATACTTCCCTCGCCCTTCCTTTCCCCTGATCCATATTTCAATGTATGAAAATAGATTCATCACACTTTCACCCTTATCTTAGAGTCGTGTACCAACTGGTTAGCTCATTTCATGACTCAACAAACTGTAATAGTACCCAATATCATCAATGGAACCGTGACCAAATACCTTAAATTCCACAAAAAGTTTCATAAGCAAGAATTTGATTTGACAACCAAGAGCATTAAGTTGGTTTTTTTTATCAATTAATGAGACCATATGAACAATGACGGGTTAAAAATCTAACAATGTATTCATAAGGTAAAGGAATCAAAATGGCAATCTTCCTTTTAGACGTATGCTTAAAGAGAATGAAAAGAAGCTGGTCTCATTATCAAGTGACTTTTAGTTTGTTTACCAGATTCTTGAACAAACTCCATTAATTATTCTCTCATTACCACAAGACAATTTCCATTTTTTTTAGTAATTAAAACTTATTAGTTTTGCTTTTATTAAAAACTAATACTACATATTATATCATTCTAAATAGTTCAGCTAAAACAACAGATGTAGAAACACAAACCCTAACCCCCAAACCTAATTTATGTGGGAGCCACCTAATGAGGGTAATGAAATATATGCATCAAACTAAAACAATTATCATCACCAAATTTCAAAATTCATCAATTTGTCAAGCACATGGTTTATTAACAATCATTCTATATCTCCAAAAAAGAAACTCATTCTAAATATTTCAGATAAACAACTCATACTGAAGAAACAACTAGAACACAGTATAATTTGGATAGTGCAATTTGAACTAAATTGACAATTGAATCTGAACAAAAAAACATACATATATGGGTTTGTAAAAAGGAAATCATACCTGTTTGGGTGTAGAATTTGACAAATTAGTTTTGGACTTGAGAGAAAGATTGAATTGAGGAAATGAAGAAGACCATGATAATGAGGTGGGCTTATTCTTTCGAGCTCCAAACAAGTCTGACGATATAAGAAATGCAGAAGATGATATGCTACAAGCCATCTTCTTCTTTAAAAGTAATTCCTGTGGCTCAAACAAATAAACCAGAAAGAGAAAATTATAAAGAAACTTTTAATATCATATCCTTCAACTTATTATTTAAATATAAATTGTCAAAAATATATCAACCTTTTGATTTGTAGAAAAAAAATACAACTGTTTATTTTTAAATAAATTCACATATTCGGTATAATTGTTTAAAATAAACTCAATTATTGTTTATTTCTAATTGTCTAATTACAAAAAGCTTTAAAGATGGCTATAAACAATAGGAGGATTTATTTAAAAATTAAACAATTGCTAAATTTATTTTTAGCAGATCAAGCAAAGATAGATTTATTGTTGAAAAATTTCCCCAAATTTGAATTACACAAACAAGATCACCCGGTTAATGAATCGATCAATTACACCAATAAATTAGTACAAGTTCCCAAAAAAAAAGTGGGAGAAAGTTGCAAAATTTCAACATGAACAGTTGTAAATTGAAATAGAAAATATTTTTATTACTTATCAAAATATTCCATAAATTATCATACCCATCATTTATCTATTGCCTATGACGAGTACAATTTCATACCCATGCCTACCCAAATAGGTTTTTATCCGAAATTATCCACACCCACTATATGCCATGTCCATCTTATACTTACCCCATATCCACCACATAGCCACTTTATACCCACAGGCTACATCATACCGCCCTATCCTTACCTCGTACCCACCCACCCCTTACTCGTCTATAAACTCTAAACACATTGTATCATAAAAGTCATAGTAATAGTCATAGTTATCAACCTAGTATCCTGTATAGGTCGGGGTCCGGGAGAGGAAGGTAGCGGACAGACCATACCCGTACCCCCTACAAGGAAAGGGCACAGAGGATTGCATACACACAAATAATCACCTAAAAGGATGGGCCCTACAAAGAGAAATGTGAGTGGTATACACCTCGCATTCTCGCCTAGGAAGGCATCTATAACAAATAAACCACATTAAAATTGTAACTGAATCATAAAAAAGAAAAACAAAAGGAAACTAAAAACTCGAATAGATAACTAAGATAGAAAAAGGTAAAGGAGACGGGAACTATCAATAATCTAAAACACAAATATGATGTCTCCAACTATTTTTATCCCTAGTCAGGTCCTCAGATAGGTGCAACTCCTACAAGTCAATTTTTATTTGTTTATTCCACGTTCTCTTGGGTCTACCTCAACTTCTCTTGCCCTCCACTACTAAGGCTTTCCACCATTCTCTTTGGTGCATCTCCGCTCTTCCTCTTCATATGTCAAATCCAACTTGACCAGTTTTTACGCAACTTTGCTCACAAAAGGGCGACCCTTGCCTCTCTCTCAACTCCTGGTTCCTAATTATATTTATCCTTGTGTGCCCAAACATCCAACTCAACATTCTCATCTCCGCTACATTCATTTTTCGTTCAACGGACTTTTTTACCGGCCAACATTCTATCCTATACAACAATGCATGCCTAATGGCCACTCGGTAAAATTTACCTTTTAATCTAGTGGGAAATTCTTATCATATAGCAGCCTAGTAGTCGCTCTCTATTTCATCCACCCGTTTTTATTCGATAGATTACATCTCCATTGATCTCCCAATTACTCTCGATGATTGACCCTAATTGCTTAAACTTTGTTGTGCCAGTGACAACATCTTGCCCAATATGCACCTTGGGATCATGTTGTTGTCCCATCCCACTGAACTTGCAACTCAAATATTCGGTTTTCGTACGACTTAAACGCAATCTTTTGCTTTCCAAGACTTCCCTCCACTCCTCTAATTTCGTATTGACCTCCTGAATAGACTATCCTATAAGATCTATTTCATTATCAAATAACATGTACCACGACACAGTTTCTCATATAGATTTTGAGAGCTCATCTATGATGATGATGTCAAAAACGAAAGGGCTAAGTGTGGATCCATGATGTAAGACCATATTTACCGTGAAAGGTTTTGTTATTCTAATCGGTGTCTGGATGCTTGTTGTGGCTTCTTCATACATGTCTTGTATGGCCTCGATATGTATCCTCAAAATACCTTAAGCTGCGAGGCTTTCCCAAAGGATGTTTCTTGGTATGCTATCATAAGCCTTCTCCAAATCGATGAACACCACATGCAAATTCTTTTTTCGCTCTTTATATTTCTCCATCAACCTCCTCAAAGCATAAATAGCTTTAGTAGTTGATCTCCCTGACATGAAACCGATTTGCTTCTCTCTAATCTCCATCTTAAGTATAATTCTCCTGTTTATCATTCTTTCTCACAACTTCGTAATGTTTGAGAAGTTTAATCCCACTATAGTTCCTCCAAGCTTGTGCATCTCCTTTGTCTTTTTATAGATCGAGATACGTGTGTTGCTTCTCAATTCTTATGGCATCTTGTGTCCTTAAGATAACATTTAAGAGATTAGTCACCCATTAAATGCCTTTTTCTCCTAAACATCTCCACACCTCAATAGGGATGTTATCAGGGCCTACAACCATAGCTCTCCTCATACTTTGTGTTTTTCCTACTTTCTCCGTAGTTATTCCACTACCTGGGCCACAATCTCGTTGTCTATTGGTGTCAGGATTCTCGCTTATGTACATCTTAAGCCCTTGAGATTCATTAAGTAACCGAGAGAAGTATTTACGCCACCTCCTCTTGATGTCGTCCTTTTTTGATAGGACTCGTCCGTCCTCATCCTTCATATAACTAACTGTATCAATGTCTTGCTTCTTCTTAACCCCAGCTTTTGCTAGCTTAAAAATACACTCTTCCCGTCTTTTGTGTCCAGCTCCTTATAGAAGAATTCATATGCTCTACTCTTTGCCTCAGCTACCGCCCTCTTTGCCATTCTCTTGGCTTACTTATAACACTCTCTCTTGTTTACCCTATCCGTTTCCTCCGTGCAACATAAGCTCCTCATAGCTTTTATTTTTATCCTTTATCGTCTTTTTTTAAATATTGTTATATTTAAAAAAACAAGGGGAAATTGTCAACAATGATCCAACCTTTGTTTGAACCGTTAAAAATAAACCAACCTATTGTTTAATTTAAATAAATCCACCTATTAGGTATATAAACCTACCTATTATACAGTGGCGGACCCAGGAATTTCAAACTGGGGTACAAAATACGAACGTCATGTCGTTCGGATAATCAAATAAAATTTCATAATTAATGCTTTATAATCACAATAAATAGATGTTTCTAAATCAAAATAAATCTTTCAAAATTAAGTACATATAATTCTAAATCAAAAGACATGATTCAATCATGCATCAAGCCATCAACAATCATCAACAATCAGTAAGCATCAAAACCAGTAACTTCAGTAAGCCAGCCATGAGTGAACTAATCAACTAATACTTGACGGTAAGCATCAAGCCATCAACAATCAATTCACCTTCCGGATTTCAGAGAATGGAAAAGGGTTTGTCATGTTTATGACAAGAGTAAAGAAGCAAGAAATTCAGAAGAAACATTTTGGAAGGCCACATTAGAGCACATGGAACATTGAAATTCTCAATGTTTGCAAAATGTTCTCTTATTGAGCAGTAAGCAATCTCTATCTTTCCAACCATTGATATTTTCTTTTGGTAGATTGACTAAACAAGCTATAATAAACTCACTTAATCTAATTCTATGAACAATAATGTCAAAACCTTAATTTCAATTTTCAACACTATAAGGTGTGCAATCTAGTAATCTTAAGAGCAATTTACATAAAGGACTTCCCTCAGGTAATGTGCAAAGAAAGCTTAAATAATATCAAACTTTAACAGTATTAACACTAAGTTAAAATGGAAGGAAATAGAGAGATTAGAAAGTATGGAAAATGAGGGATGGCATTTTTCTCATTAGAATACCAAAGCAGAGGAAAATAAAGGGAAAGGAAGTGGAAGAAAGGACTTCTTCCGCCACAGTCCACAGTCGACAAAAGCAACATTCAAAAATCAAAACCAGCATCAAAACCAACATTCATCTTCACCATTTGATTCAGAACATCAAGATCAAGAGAAATAGAGAATCAATATCAATTATCAAAACCGGCATCAAAACGAGTAAACAACAATCGACAAAACCAACATTCAAAAATTAGGGTTCATAAACGTACGGCGTGACGGCGGTGGCCGGTGGCACTGGGGAGGCAGGGATAGGAGCGCCGGAGGTACGAAGTCGACGTGGGGAGGCCGGAGGCGAGGCAAGCAGGCAGGAGGCCGGAGGCGAGGCAGGAGGCAAGGAGGCAGGAGGCGAGTTCGCTCTTCGCTGTTTCGCGTGAGGCTTGGCTTTCTGAAGCAAGCTTTCTCTTTCTTTTTCCCGTGCTTTTGGTTTTCAATTTTTTTTTTCTTTTTTATTTTTCAAAGTGGGGGTACAGTTGTACCCCTTGTCACTTCATTCGGTCCGCCCCTGCTATTATATTATAACCATCTTCATAGCTTCTTTGTAAGTCAAGCAATCAGAAAAAAACAATACTTGGGTTTATTTTCAGCAACTATATTGAATAGGTGGATTCATTAAAAAACAAACAATAGTTGAGTTTATTTTCAATGAATCAAGCAAAAGTTTGTTTACTTTTGACAATTTTCTCAAAAGACAATATATCGTTTTCATGGCTACAGTTAAGTAATATTGTCAAAACATTCGGGTTTTAATCATGTTTGACCAGGTTTTTTTTTATTTTTTGGGTCAAGTCATCTTTATGTCACAAGATGAAATTCTGCGCTATGACTCACTAATTTCTAGTCGGCATCCAGGTCAGTTTTGGGTTAGATCAAAATTTGACTGATTTAATAATAGCAAGCACTTGTTGGCTCAGTTAAAAATCCAGCTCAATTATCACTTGTTTTACTAACAGCGGTCGATTTGCGATCAAAACATGTTAAGAATACTACTTATATCAATGAACATATCACATAATTTCCTTTTTTACCCTTATTATTTCTTGTCAAATATTATGTATACCCCCTTTTCTTGTTTTTGTAAGATTTGAATTGGATTAGCTTTCTTTCAATATATTTCAGAATGGTTGCTCTGTTTGCTTTTCTTCCTCTTTAACATGGTATCAGATGGAACGATCCTCTTTTTCATCCTTGTCCCATTACAGTTTTTGATGCTTTCTTCCCCACCTTATCTATCGCCACTGCCTCTTCCATCATCCCTGTCCATTTCATCAACATTGCTGTAGTTTCTTCCTTTCGATCTGTTTTCTTCTTCATCAGGAAAGTTTCTGTTTTATTTCCTTTGCAATTCTCTTTTTCGTTTTTTTATGTTCTTGATTTTCTGATTTTCTTTATGAATCTTGTTCTTTCTTCATATTGGATTTGATTGCTGTTATCTCTGTTCCTCTTGTTTTTGATCTCAATATCTTCTTTTTCTTTTTTTTTTCCTGATTGCATGTCATATTTGTTTCCCTTCATCTTCGTTTTTTTTTTCCCTAATTTTTCATCAACCCTAATTTTTTTTTTCTTCCGCTTTTCCCCTATTCTTCATCAACATGTCTGCTGATTCTATCAACGATTTCACATCCAACAATTTCAATTCTCGAACACTAGATCTTACTACTGATCCTAGCACCGTTTTTACATACACCCCTCTGACACAACTGCTCAATCCTTCGTCTCTGAAAAATTTGACGGACAAAATTTCATCACCTGGAAATCTTCTATGATTATTGGTCTTTCTACAAAAAATAAAATGTGCTTTGTTGATGGCTCCTCCCACAAACCCTCACCCACTGCTCCTACATATCAAGCATGGATACTATATGCCAAAATACTGGGTCACCTTCCTTTTTCCAAGCTCTCTCATGTTCTTCCTTTCTTTAAGAATAAACCAAAATACATTGATACTATATGCCAAATATGCCCTGCATCCAAACAATGCAGATTACCCTTCCCTACAAGTGAAATAAAAAGTACTAAACCTTTTCATTTACTACATATTGATGTATGGGGACCTTATAAACATGCTACCCCAAGCAACTGTACTTTTTTCATCACTATAGTTGATGATTTTACTAGATATACATGAATTCATTTACTTCAATACAAATCTGATTCTGTTCATGTTCTACTTAAGTTTATAGCATACATTGAAAATCAATTTAACAGCAATGTTCACATTATCAGAACAGATAATGCCAAAGAATTGTGTGAAGGTCCCATTAAAGATTTTTATTATAAAAAAGGAATCACTCATCATACTAGCTGCACTAATACTCCACAACAAAATGGTGTTGTTGAACGTAAGCACAGACACTTATTAAACACTGCTAGAGCCTTATCATTTCAAGCTAACCTACCTCCCACCTATTGGGGAGACTCCTTACTATGTGCAACATATCTTATAAATAGAATGCCTCTATCTGTTCTTAAACATAAATCCCCTTATGAATTATTACATCAATCCCCTCCTGTGCTTGATCATCTTAGGACTTTTGGATGTTTATGTTTTGTTTCCACATCTAAAGTCCACAGATCAAAATTTGATCCCAGGGCTGATGATTGTGTTTTCTTGGGTTATTCTCTCACACAAAAAGGGTACAAGGTTTTAAACTTACTCAACAACAAAATTTTTATTAGCGGAGATGTTATCTTCCATGAAAAACATTTCCCTTACCATAGTCAATCCAGCACCAACAATTCTAAGAAACGTTTTCAATTCTTCCTCCCTGCTGACACAACACACTCTCAATCTCTTACCCATCTCACTGATGACCTCTATCCAACCTTTTCCAATCCTCCCTTACAAACACCCACTACAGGTTCTCCCAATCACCTTCCCCTCAGATCTGTTCAACCAAGTGACCAACTTCTTATTGACAACAATGCCCCTATTCCTCCCAGAACATCCACCAGAATCTCCCATCCCCCATCTTACTTAAATGATTATGTATGTTCTAATATAATTTCTGATATTTCTAACCAACATTGGTGCAATTTGGTTACCTTGGACAACATACCTACTAACAGTAAGTCTATTGTTTATGATAAATCCCAATTTATTGAACCCACAACATATAAGCAAGCATGTAAAGATAACAGGTGGATACAAGCTATGAATGCTGAAATCACAGCCCTAAAAGCAAACAACACCTGGTCCTTAGTTGACCTTCCACCAGGTAAGAAGCCCATTGGATGTAAATGGGTCTATAAAATCAAACTTAAAGCTGATGGAAACATTGAACGCTTCAAAGCCAGGTTAGTTGCAAGAGGTTACACACAAACACATGGTGTGGACTATGATGAGACATTCTCTCCTGTTGTCAAAAGTCTCAACTATAAGAACTATCATTGCTGTTGCTGCTACTAAAGGTTGGTTTCTCTATCAACTTGATGTCAATAATGCCTTTTTACATGGAGATCTTCATGAGGAAGTTTATATGAAGCTCCCAACAGGTATTCCTAATCCTCATAACAGAGTATGCAAATTACACAAATCCTTATATGGGTTAAAACAATCATCAAGACAATGGTTTGCTAAACTTCACAATGAATTACTTCTCCAAGGATTTAAACAATCAAAAAATGATTACTCTTTGTTTATCAACAACATTGATTCTTCCCTAACTATAGTTGCTGTTTATGTTGATGACATTATTCTCATAGGTAATGACCCAACAGTTATTACTCAGCTCAAAGATCATCTACATAAAGCCTTCAGCATCAAAGACTTAGGAAGATTGCATTACTTCCTTGGCATTGAAGTGTCCTATGTTCCTCAAGGCATCATTCTGACCCAGCATAAAT
This sequence comes from Amaranthus tricolor, assembly GCF_026212465.1. Classification (NCBI taxonomy): domain Eukaryota; kingdom Viridiplantae; phylum Streptophyta; class Magnoliopsida; order Caryophyllales; family Amaranthaceae; genus Amaranthus; species Amaranthus tricolor. The sequence continues at coordinate 8,369,776 of NC_080050.1, read as the reverse complement.
ACACTAAGGATATCCTCCAAGCCAGTGCATCAAATGATTTAAAAGCTGTTGTCACTCCTCTACCACAAAATATGAAGTTAAGCTCCATTGAAGGAACCCTCCTTGCTGATCCTCTCTATTATAGAAGCATGGTGGGAAAGTTGAATTTTCTCACTAATACTAGACCTGACCTGGCCTACTCTGTTCAGCATCTGAGCCAATTCATGCAACAACCAAGAGACACTCATCTCCAGGCTCTTCATCACACTCTAGGCTATGTTGCTTATACATCTGCACAAGGTATTCTTATGAATGGAGCTGACAAACTTACCCTACAAGCCTTCTGTGACTTTGACTGGGCTTCATGCCCTGATTCTAGAAAATCTATATCTGGATATATTTTACAACTTGGCAAATCTCCTATTTCATGGAAATCCAAGAAACAAGCTACTGTATCAAGATCCTCTGCAGAAGCTGAATACAAAGCCATGGCAAATGCTGCAGCTGAAATTACATGGATGGTACGCCTTCTTAAAGATCTTGGCTTCCCAGTTCTTGAACCAGTCACTCTCCACTGTGATAATCAATCTGCCATCTACATAGCCAAGAACCCAGTATTCCATGAAAGAACAAAACACATTGCTATAGATTGTCATTTCACAAGAGAAAAGGTAATGGAAGGTCTCATACAACTAACCTATCTACCAACTTCTTCTCAAATAGCTGACATATTCACCAAAATTCTTCCTTCACACCAATTCAACAAACTTATGACCAATCTTGGCATGCTATCTCAGCCAAGATTGAGGGGGGGTGTTAAGAATACTACTTATATCAATGAACATATCACATAATTTCCTTTTTTACCCTTATTATTTCTTGTCAAGTATTATGTATACCCCCTTTTCTTGTTTTTGTAAGATTTGAATTGGATTAGCTTTCTTTCAATATATTTCAGAATGGTTGCTCTGTTTGCTTTTCTTCCTCTTTAACAAAACAAGTAGAAGCTCTTTTACCCAAATCTCTTCCCAATAATTGAATAGCCGTAAAAAAAATACTTTCCTTCTATCAAATTCCATCAAAACACCTACAAGCTCTCAAATCTCCCCTATTTCTTTTCAATCTACAAAACTAAAGCGTCACAGGTTAAACTTGAATTAATTAAAGGTAAAAGTTATTCCTTTTTTTTAATTATTTGCGACTTAAAATTTTTTCCGAATCACGTCCACAAAAGTATCAAAGTCTACGAGCCAAAACACAAGATTCAAATCATTTTGGTGATCAAAATTCTGTGATTTAATTCGAAAGCCGTAGACATTGATACTTTGGTGGCCATAATTCGAAAAAAAAAATAATAAAGCTGTAATTCGCAAAAATACTTTATTAATATTATTTTTTTTTCTTGATTTTAAGACTAAACCCTATTTTTTTTCCTTCATTTGTAAGTCATGTTCAGACAAATCTTCTTCAATTGAAAATTGTCATATCATTTATATCCTCCTCAATTCAACACAAGGTAATGTTTTGATGGATAAATGTATCTTATTTGTTTTTTATTTGCACTTTCGATTTAGGGTCAGTTTACTTAGGGTTTATAAATCGTTTAGAATTTCTATTTGATTGTGGTTTGTCCTTGTAATATGCTATTGATCGTGGATTTGATTGTGATTATAAAATTGTGGATTCGACTGTGATTGGAGTTATGTCTAATTCATAGAAAATGATCATTTTTCGCGTGATTATGTAATGTAATTGGAACAAACATATTTGAACAAATGTTAATTATGTTGGTGGGGAACGTAAATTGTTTGTTTGCAATTTGTACATGGCCTTGGATAAAGTAAACTTCATATATGTTCAAGAATTGGGATTGACTCAACAACTAGGAGTATGAATTTGAGTTTTAAATATGGGGTGAATGGAATACTTTTAATATATCCTATTAACTATTAAGGATGATGATGAGGCATTAGCGACTATGTGGGAGCATGTGAAGTCCTTATGATAATCTTTCTTTAAAGTTATATCAAAAAGAGGAAGCTTTCGGGAACCAAAGTGAACACGCTAGAAGCACAACAAGCTTTGTTACTGACTTCATCTAGTCTTCTGCTAAACATTTAGATAAAATTAACATGCTATGTCAAGGTGACAATGAGGGATGATCACTAGGGATGAGCATGGGTCAGGTCCAGGTAGACCCAAATATGAGCCGAGTCTAGGGTAGGTACATAATTGATTTTGATAGGTTCCAAGTGAAGTTACTAACAATATAACATTATTCTATGAATCTTCAACATATGGGTCCAAGTGAAGTACTACCTTATTAGGCTCTCTATTGAACACCAAACCTAACCATTCTAATTGGAATCATATCCACTCAAAGAACTGATAATTGTAGAGCATAAAAACTCATTTTTACAGGGTAGTAACAAACTCCAAAATGTGTCAAAACAAATCTTACAAAACATAGAATTTAGAGCCGAAACTACTTTAAATGCCAGATTCAATTCAGTACATGATGGATAAACTTCAAAATTTAGTAAAATAGTAAAATTAAAAGATGAAAACTAAGAGATATATACTTACCTAAAATTAGCTCCAACAAACGTAGTTTCTTTAACAATTGTAAAATTGGGAAAGCATTCACTCAACAAAAAAACATAGAATGAATATGGCGATTTAGGAAGAAAACATGTAGAAAAAAACAATGGCAAATAAGGAAATGAAATGAAAAAGAAACATTAAAATCACACTTAAAAAGGTCAAGGAATCTACCTTGAAATGGAAGATAAAGGAATGAGCATCCAAGTTCAAGGATTATGGATGAGCAAGTAAAATTGAGGAGGTTATGGCTTAATGAAGGAGATACTGAAATGTGTTGTATAAAATGACTCTTAAATGAGAAACTATTTTCTTCCCCCTCTACATGGGCAGTTGTTTTTAATTAATCATCAATAATAATCAATAATCATCGATCAAATATGCTAATGAAAAAACGACTTGGTACATGTGTTATGCTCTCATTAAAAAATGTTCCGCCTTTTTTCTATTGTTGACATGGAAACTTTTGATGATAATCATCGATAAAAAGGTTCCCTTAACTTACAGTGGGGCAAAGATTTGAGTTCTTGGTTAAAATTTTTAACTAGTTCCCAAACTTGGATTTTAATATCCAGAGATGCTACATTGTTTTGCATTTTTATGGGATAAGCTGGTCTTATGTGTTCTCTATACAGTGAATCAATTTTTCAATGAGATAGTTAGGTTATATTGTCATAATAGACTTGAATACAACTGTAGTGTTGGTAAATAATGATCTGGATTTCCATCTTGTCTAGTTTGGTTTTAAAAGTTGACTGGAATCTGGTTAATTTAGTTTAAAATCAATATCGGATGGTCTTTGTTTCTCATAATGTGCCAAATTCTCATAATGTGATTGGGTTTAGTGAATCAATATAGTTTCTTATAAGATTTGGCTGATTTCAACTTTGTTCACTATTCTGGATCCGAGTTTTATGTTTCTGACATATGTTGACTCTTCTAGTCATGAGTCATGACCTTATGTTGTTTGCTATTGCAAAATTTTGATTGTTTGTCACTATCAAGATTGAAGTGCATTATACCCTACTAGATTGTCTAACGAAACAAGTTGAGTCTGGTGATTATCGTGTAGAAATTTCTTGTATCATATAATTCTTTAGGAAGCTTTCCCCCTTTTTGTGTACTATCTTTTCTTAATAACCTCTATACTCTTAGAAATGATATGCTAATAGTTCCCTGAAGATTTTCCTAGATTGTTTATAGGAAATCTGCTGATACCTATAGGTTTGTCTCTATTATGTCTTTCATCCCCCTTGTTGCTGCTCGAGGGTCGACATAAGGCTGCCCAGAATAATAATCTATTTGGGCCTGTTGCGCAATCCACATAGATTGGAGACGTGTTTCAAGGTTATACATGTCTCCATCATACGAATCCTGAAATGTCTGCAGATTGTCGTCTAAACAATCAAGTAGACCATCCATCTCTCCAAACTTGATCTCCATGTTGGAGAACCTCTCATCGTACGGTTGATACTAGTTATGACCGGAATCTACAGCGAGACTAGGATTACTGTAAACGTGCTCCTCGGAGAGAACATAGCCTTCCTTCTCCTCGTCTTAGTCTATACAATTACGAGCAGACACAGGGGCTTGCTCAATAGGGTGCTAAAGGGAATATGCGAGGGTGCGGATGCACAGCATTTCAACTGTGTCATCGTCCCTCACATCAAACAAGGTCTCAGGGATGGGAGGAAGACTAACTATACGCCCATTGGGGATCACTAGAGATCAGGTGTAGGGTTGACGATATTGAATGAATCGCACCCTACGCAATGTGGGCTTATCATAAAAAAAGGTATTGGTGGTGGCTAGCTTGGGGGCATTATGTTGTTGATTATATAATATTCTGTTTTAGGATTTATAGTATTATTCATTTGATGTTAACAAATTTTATGTATTTGTTACGTTGATTATATGATATTTTCTTATACATTTGCAATTTTTATTTTTCTGAAGCATCGATAAAAAAATCTACACGAATTGTAAACCCCATTTATTTCTCGTAAATGGAAAAGAGCAAATCAAGCAATATTGGTTTCAGGGGATTGCTTAAGATGAAGCCTTTAAGGTTTCAACTTGGTATAATTGCATTCTTGGTGACCCATTTTGACGCTATAAATCGGATCCAGTGCTTGCCAAACCAGCCAAACTACAACATAACAACAAATGTTTTTTTAACATCTTTGGCTTGTCCTTGAACCCCGATAAGAAATTAAATACTCCATCCAAGAAATCTGACAACAACGTTGTATGCACGTGTGTGCATGACTTAGTGTAAAAGACAAAACTTCATCGTAGACTATAGTTCTTTTCAAAACTGCAAAAAGCGTAAAGATAAAAAATAAATACTCCCTTCGTTTCTTAATGAAGTTCCCATAAGGAATGTTCACGGGAATTAAAAAAATAGAATCTTTTAAATAGTAAAAATATTATTTTATTGTTATGATCTAATTCTATCAATTTTGGTCCTGCCCCTTATCGATCCAAGGTAGATCCCGATTCTAACCTTGATAGTCAGTTACTAACAAATGTTAGTGGTGTGCAGTACATTTATAAAACATTTTTCATAAAAGATTATTCGTCAATATATTTTCAACATGCAACTCCTAAGACAAGAGGCCATCATACAAAGACCATAAAACCAGAGTAGGATAGCAAAGCTTCTCCACCAGTCTCCATATTTTAAATATAAGACGGCTGCAGAAATCTAAAACAATACATGATATTTGTTTTTGCATGTACTAACACAACACAACACATCACACATTATATTGACGTAGCTTAACCTGGATAATATTAACTACCCCATTTTTAATTGTCAACCAACGCACACAGTTCACTACTTCAATCAAGAAGTGCCTTTTAAAGAGAGCAAAACAGCTTAGTAGCTAAACAAATACCATAGAAAAGCCTCAGAAAATGTCTCAACTCCTTATTTATCTACAGCAGTAGAAAATGCCAAACTCGGTAGCAAAATCCTGGTAAAACCACTTGACCGGCTTACATAGCATCAGCTCAGCAAACACAATGCATGGTACCATCAGATTGTTCCAGAAAGTTGCTCGCGCAGCTGGAATTAGGGCTACCGATTTCAATACCATCATCAAAATCCAACAGAGTGAAAGCAGCAAACTTGTTTGATGGTGGTACCCTATTGGCATCCGAAAAGGAGTCCAAACACTTATCAGAATTTCCGCCCATGTTGCGGTGTTGTTTCTTATCTTTCGATGCACTTGCTCCCCCACGTGCATTCTTACTCTTCTGCTTGCTCTTTCCATGTTTCTTGTTGCTCTTTAACTGAAGCCGAGACTTTTTCTTTGGATAGTGAGATAAGGAAGTTGGTACAGGATCATACACATCAGGTGCCCAAGATACACTCAGCTTCCTAGGAGAAACACCTTCCTTCTCTCGGCCACCTTTCATAGCAGAGACGAGCTTGTTTGCAGTCGGAAGAGACTGAGAGCGCGTACAAGACTTATTTTCTGGCTGAGATTCAGGTGCATTTTCCTCTTTAACCGCAATAGGGAAAGTAGCGCTCTTGTGCAAGCACTTACAAGATGATGCATTAGAGCCTTCCGGATCTAGGTTACTGTCACCTGATCCTGTGCTTTCATCCTCCAGACTGCTACTGCCATAATCTGAAGGTAGCTTGCTGCTGATTTCCAGGTTCTCATTATTCACTGCTAGAGTATCATGAAGTGCATTTTGAAGTTCCTCTATAGTTTCAATTCCAGTAACACGGCAAGCATGCTGCTTCTTCACGGCAAAAGACTGTTCATCTGTAGCACTACCGTCAACATGAACAATGTCCATCGGAATAAGAGCCAGGGAACTGAAAACACAAAGTTCGTATAGCAAAGAAAACACAGAATTGGCCTAAAATAGAAGTAGAAAAAATCTTCTAAGACTATTGTAACGATGAAAATGCAGATCAAACACCTCCCAGTGAGTAATCCCGATTTATCTCTAAGATTTCAGCAAGAAACAGGGGGAAACCAAAAACACAAGGAAAGGAAGACAAAAGTGGACAAAATAGTGAATCACAGAATAAGCCTAATGTTAACTAAGATTACCACGCCGATCACTTTTTTCAAGATGTTTCAAACGATGGGAACATAAAAAACTATGCAAAGAAGTAGCCAACAGAATGGAAGGGACAATAGGAAATATAGTGAGCACCGAACGCATTGTGTTCCGATGCTCTTCGACCCCCCCTCGGGAAAAGTAAACACCCAAATACAACAGAACTAGTGTCTGTTCAAGATCCTTGTTATTAGAAATAAGGTGTCAATTTCTCACTAGAGGTAGACAAGTTACTCAGCAGCTTATATTCTCTCCAAAGGTAGCATATTCCTTCAGCTTGAGGTATTGAATAGTTAATTCTATCACAATCTGCCAATAAGAATAAGAATGCATAAAATTTTAAATTTAGAAAATATCAAAAATTTAAAGTACAATCAACAAATTTCAGGTCACAAAGAGAATAGAGAGAAAAAGAATAATCAACGGTGAGAATTGTCCCAAAACATGCAAGTAAGTAGACCTCAGCAATTATCTAGAGATTGAATCATCATCAAAAGGTTAATAATATTAATATGCATCAGGCAGAAAGGCATCCAAAAACAAGCGATTTACTTTAACATTATTGGTTAAGCAAAATTAGTAATTGATAAGTCCTAAGATTTGCTTAGCTAAGGTACTTCATATTAGTTATAGCTTCAACTTATTTATGGTCTTTATTAAGAGGATGGTAAATATAATCCACAAGCTTAAAAACACAAATGCACAACCAATTGAAGCGATGTGTGACTCCATCAACAACTATCCTAAAATGCACCGAGCAGTTAAATACTAAAATCAAACAAACATAGCACAAATAACATCCTAATACACCATTCAAAAAAGTAATACAACCTAGGTTAAAGAGAAATATGGATGCAGATGAAGCAATCAAAACCTGCAACAGATTCAAGGCTTGAAGCTAGAGCCTCTGGTGCATCCCTTTTGTTTTGCAAATTAAAAAACTCATGGGAGCCGGAGCAAGACCAAGACAACTAGATGCCAGCACAGACCAAACATAAGACAAGTGCTTCACCAAATAAATTCATAAAATAACTAAATGACTGTTATTCATTGAGTCATGAGGCTCAAGAGAAGAAAAGCTAGGTTAATTGAACAATTTAAGTAACTTATAACATACCCAATGTCGATTGTCATATTATTTATTTTTCTCAGGACAGTTTGCATATTTGTCTACAAATAACCAAACAAAAAACATATTTCCAACCAAATAAACAAAGGAAAGAGTATGCAGAATCATTCTCTAATCAACTAGACAACATGAGGAATACCAATGAAATGAACTCTTTGTAAATGGTAACAGGGAATTTAATTTATCTTTGCAGAGAACCGGATATTAATACAAGGCAAATATTCTTATTGGGATAACACACATCTAAGTTATCTCCATGTAAAAGTGGATGTATTACCATGCCAACGAAATTCTTGGGAGTACTTATATTGTATATATTGTAAGTTAGAGATCAAAACATCAGGATAGGTTTGCATAAAATTAATCTTTTAATTTTGTAATAATGTATAGCCATAACCAACCAACCCCCTCCCAATACCCTAAAAACAAAATACCCACACAATCGAGTATCAACCACAGATTAGATATAAGGGAAGGTACATGAAACCAAACAGCATAGATATAAATGAGCCAACAATAACTACAGATAATGACTTAAAAATCACAAGTAAATAAGTGTTACAACGATCCAATCCAGGGAAAGATCCTTCCGTTTTTCTTCAGTTGAACAAATACAAACAAAGAATTATCAATAACTTAAATTCATCAAATATGCTATCCAAAAGCATTGCTAGTCCATCACATTCACAAACTTCAGGTAATATATCTGGAATTGAAGGGCCTATTTTAGCTATAAATAACTATATAGCTTGTTAAAAATAAACTGAAAGAAAACAAGCTCTTTCATTGATAAATCGAAGCAATCATCAATAAGATTTCAACATCATAACAACACACACAAAAAACAAAAAACAAAAACCTACTAACATAATCAAAAACAAATAAGTTCAGCAATCAAGCGCAACAAGAATCAGTGATTCAATTTTCGCAACCAGAATCTTTCGCATAAATTAGGTATAGCATCACCAAAAAGAAACCCCAATTTAATTGAAAAAAAGGGGGAAAATAAGAGAACAAACCTCACCAAGATCGATTTGAAAGGATGAGAAAGAAATAAGAGCATAGCAGCGAAAATCTTCACAAAAAAATGCATTGTCAATGGAGTCATTAAAGGAAAAATCTAGGGTTTGGGGTTTCTGTCTTGTACTTGAATATTAGGAGAATGTTTATCTTGTTGATGAGGAAAGGGAAAGCATAAATAGAAAATTCCTATTTATGGGTACCTTTTGGATCTGTCGGATGCAATATGCTATTTATATAGGGTCAGTGGCGGATCTAGGGTTCAGAGTCCCCTGAGGCACCAACAAATGGACGGGATTTCGACAAAGGTTCATTTGTAAAATTAACAACTAAAATATTTTTTATTTCGACAAAATGACTTGTAGAAGCGCAATGATCCCAAGAGAAAGCCAAAGTAATATAAAAGGTAACGAAGGAACTACAATGGTTCAAATTTACAATGAAAACATAGTCCAACAGAATACAATATAAAGTAACAAACAATCTACAATTGCTTTCGCCTAGTTTTCATATTTTGGAATCTATGTACAGTAGCATCAATACTAACATTGAGAAACAAATTCTTCTCTAAAAAGGTAACTAAACTATCATTCAACAATTACCTTTGAAACCATTGACAGAACATCATCTTAACAGTACTAGATAAACACAGTGTTGTATGTTCATTGTTTTACTACAATTCAGCATTCTTGGAACTTCAACCAAATCTAAACCCATCATTTTTTTGAAAGAAAAATCTAAACCCATCATTAGTCCTTAATCTTTCATACCTAACATAATAATTAAATTTATTTAACAGAGCAAACAGTGATTTTTCCTACTTCAATGACCATACAACAATTAACATTGAAAAATAAAAAGTTGAAACTTCCCTCAACCACGAACATTGCATTGGGAAATAATTTACCCTTTATCATCTCATAAAACCAGTAAGAACATTCAAGCACATTCACAATTATTTAATTATTCAATTATTCAAAGAAGATAAACAAAAAAATCAAACAAAATCAATTATTCAAGTTTAGTAAACACACTACAAATATTCAATTATTCAAATAACAAAAAAAAAAAAAAAAGAAAAAACACTAACAAAATTCAAGAATCAAGATTAAGATTAAGATTTAAAAGTACAACATCAAGCCTCAAGATTAAGATTAAAGATTAGAACATTAAGACTAAGATTGAGAGTAAAAATACCTTAAAAAATCAAAATTTTGATTTTTTAAGTTTTTGTTAATGAATGTGAAATAGGAACCACCGAACCAGGGTTATTTGATTAACAATCCTACTCCTACTCTATCATCTATTCAAATTACAAACACATTAACAATTTAACATTTAACAAATTTTCAATCAGTCAAACAGCATAAACAAAAAAAAATCAAGAAACAACATTCTAACAAAATTAAAAAATCAAGATTTAAAAATAAATGTTAAAACAAGTCAACGAGAATAAGAATTTAAGATTAACACTAAGATTAAAGATTAGAACAAGATTAATATTAGGGTTTAGGATAAAAGAGTGAAAATACCTTAAACAAAATCAAAAATTTCCATTTTTAGGGATTAGGGTTTGAAAACCTTCGACTCTTCGAGTTCGACTGTGTTCGAATCTAGGCTTCGAGCAACCCACAGCAGTACCGATAACGTCAAAGCACCAGGCAGCAGCGGCGGAAGGCGCCTGTGATGGAGCAGCAGCCTGCGGTGGCGTGGGGCGGGAGTGCGGCAGCGACAGTGGAGGAAGAGTTTGTGTAGAGTTTTTAGGTTTAGAGTGAAAGAGAGCTGAGAGCCAGAGAGGGAGTAATTGAGTAAATGAGACTGAACTAACAAGCCCCTGTTTTCGATTTTTTTTTAAAATTACGTGGGGCACGTGCCCGGGGGGCCCGTAGGTAGATCCGCCATTGTATAGGATAATAGTCAAATGGGATATTATTGTAACTTGCAAGTTGTAACAATCAACATTATTAGAGTCTATTTCCAAAATATTGCAAAATAAAAAAATAATTCCCACTTTGCATTATTTGGGAAAGTATTTCCCACAATATCGTCCACGTGGAAAATTTAATTTTTTTTTTCAGATAAAACCGCCATCTGAAGTGGCGGTTTGCCTTAACCACAAAAACGCCATCTGAAGTGGCGGTTTGGTCCAGGTAAACCGCCACTTCATGTGGCGGTTTGCTTGTGACTTTTTTTTTTTTTTTCTTTGCCTTAAGTTTTTTTTTTCTTTCCTTTTAAAATAGTGAACGCAACATGCATTAAACTAGTTCAATACCATCTATTACATAATAATCAATTACGAACCGGATTGTTTTGAAAAAAAATAATTATGAAACTAATGCAAAGATATATTACAATTATGGAAACTCATACAAGAAGTTCAAGTCGTATAAGAATATACAAAGCTTGTTAAACTACAACCCCCGACCCCTTTTGTTTTGCACACCGGTCGATGAGATGGTGTGAACTCGTCAACCTCCGCTACTGGGCCCGGCATCGCCATGATCGCTGAAACATACATAAGTGTTATTAAAATCATTTAAATATTATCAGATTGAACATGTTGTTACAAAATTTAAAAAAAAACATACTTTGTTGACCTTCGAGGGCATGTTTTCTTATTATGACCACTACATCCACAAAAGGTACACGAGTTACGAGGACGCTTCAACGGTGCATCCATTTCGTTCCGTATACGAGTTGATCGCGGACGACCCTTTGCACGCTTCGTTGAGGGATCTGGAACAACTGTAGGACCATTCCAAGGATCGCAAGTGAACATGTCTGGAACGGGCATGAAAGACTTCTTATATGTCGATACGTATTTTGTAGTGCGAAATGAAGGGTCCACAAAAGCATCGTACGATATGTTACGAGCTCGACATACTGCAAGAACATGTGAGCACGGTAACTTGAAGATGGTTGGTTTCTGACATGTGCATGATGTTGCTGTGAGGTCAACCATGTAGGATTTTTCACCTTTTCCTGCTATCCTATTGCCACAACCAGTGGTGACCTCGAATATCCCACGCACTGTGTCATATATCCTAACATCATGAAAGCGTGCTTTTTCAGCATTCTTATCAATCGTATCACTTGGTTTCTTCGCATACACATGTCCACTATCTAATCTGCTTCTCCCTAAATCCCTCCTTGTGGCAAAGTATTCGTTTACCCGGTAGAATGTCATCCTAACTAATGAAGTGATTGGGAGTGACCTGGCCCCTTTCATAACGCCGTTGAACGCTTCAGACATGTTTGTAGTTCTCACTCCATATCGATGCCCACCGTCATGAATCAAAGTCCATTGGCGCTCGGGAATAGAACCATCCACTAAGTACTTGTACGCGTCCTCATTAAGCTCTTTAAGGCGATTCATGTAGAAATTATACTTCCGAATCTTTGTCTGTTTAGAAGCTTTTCCAAATAAGTTCTTAACCGCTATGTTTTTAAACTTCTTATGCACGTTTGAAGCTAGATGACGTTTACAAAACCGATGGAATGCATATGGTTCTTCCCAACCTTTTCCAACTCTGTTCATTGCATGCAAAATTCCCTTGTGACGATCAGATATAACACATAAGCCGTCCCTCTTAGTGACATAATGCCTTATACAATCCAAGAACCAACTCCATGTGTCGTTGCTCTCTCCCTCCACAACGGCAAAGGCAAGTGGGAACAACTGAGAATTTGCATCTATGGACATACCAATCATAAGTGTGCCTCTGTACTTTCCGTACAAATGTGTACCATCTATAGAAATAAGGGGACGACAGTGGGGAAAACCCTTAATGGATGGTCCGAAAGCCCAGAATTTATTAAACAATCAATGTATTTATAACTTCAATTGAAAACAATAATGAACAAAATATTCAATTTGCAAATTGAAATGAATTAGGGTTATGTTATTACCTTAAATGATGATGAATATGAACAAGTAAAGAAGGAGAAGATGAGAATGTAGTTGATTAATTTAGTTAAATGAGAGGAATTGTGAATATGAAGTAAATGAGAATTGAAGAATTTTTTTTTTTAGATAACCGACAGCAACGAAGGGAAGGAAGCAAATGAAATGAGTGAAGAAAAAGAACAGATACTGCCATTTTGTACAGGTATAAAACCGCCACTTCAAGTGGCGGTTTACCCAAAATTTTTTTTTTTTTTTAAAATAAAAAAATTACCAAACCGCCATTTCATCTGGCGATTTTCTTCAATTCCCTAAACAAAACCGCTACCTCAAGTAGCGGTTATATTAAAAATTAAAAAAAAAAATTTTCAAAATAATCCTACGTGGACGGTAAAGTGGGAATTACTTTCCCATTTTAAGCAAAGTGGGAATTATTTTTTTATTTTGCAATATTGTGGGAATAGACTCACATTATTAGGTGGTTTGATTTTTTTATAATTTGAATAAAATCTCAATATTGATGATTGCTAATAAAAATTTAAAGTTTGAGTTTTTTGTCAACACTTATCTTTGATATTTTATTTGATTTTTTTACTTTTTCTTTTTTTTGTCATGAAAATAATTAGATAAAGCATTGCTATAATTAAAAAGGAAAATACTCATTTAAAATTTCATCTATAATATTGTTAAAAAATTTAACATCAAAGAAACTAATTAACAAAAATCTTGGTTGAATACCAAAAAAAAATATAATTTTTACAAAGTAATAAGAAAATCAAAACAAAAGATGTCCAAATTAAAAAGTAATTAAGTTGAATTAAAAATATTTAAGTAATTGAAATCAAGAATAATAAAACTTATATTAAATAACAAAGTCGCTAATCAGAGCAGCGGTTCATATTAATTCATCCATGTTGCACAACACTAAATCAAAGATATAATATATAGCCCGATTACTTTAAAAAGTAGATTTAACGTACATAGAGGTTGAACATTAAAAAATTGTAACTCTTTATAACAAATTTGGATGAGTTTAATGCATGATGAATATAATGCATGAATGAATTATAAAATGAAACATGTGGAAAAACACAGACAATTTATGGCAATAAGTGATGAACCAAATTTAAATACTAAAATGATTATTATAAAATACTAATAGGAATATAGAGTTTCCTTGAAATGTTATCATGGATTATGGAATGGTGGCTAGAAAAGAATTAGTGCATTTCTTAGTCTAAAACTTAAGATGGAGATTAATCAAACAATAGAACCTTGTGAACCCAAAACAACATAGTGAGTTCTATATAGACATAATTAAATAATGTACTATATGTTTTGGAAATTTAAGCTGGATTAATACTAGTTAAAACTCTTATATTGTTGGTGAAGGCATGGTGCTGTAAAAAATTTTGACGGTGGTGCCGTAGAGACAGCTAAAAGGTTATATTGTTGGTGGTAATCTACCATCTGGTATATGTGGTGGCAGAGTCGTCTTGAAAAATTCATAGTCCTATGCAAAATTTTTATTTTGCGTTTTATTTATAGTTAACATATTTCTG